>NC_087172.1:17364929-17382429 GCF_035594125.1 Scylla paramamosain
ATAAGAGAAGAGACGTGCAACTACTAAATATGAAGATATATAAGATCACCAGTTAACCATAGATGCAACACTGTAGTGGACTGCAATAGATTGAAGAGTTAAAAATGTGAGGTGATAAGAAGAACAGCTTAGAAGGAGTATGTGAGTGGACCTCCCTCACCACATGAGAGATGCATTCCATACAAGGACAGACAAGGTCCTTGTATAGTCAGCCTCTGGGAGGGAGAAAAAATTCAAAGATAATACAGAAATCCCAACTTTATGGAAGCTGATTTCTAAGATACAAATCATGTAGTAACATTTTTAGAAAAGTGCTGTTAAAATATCCAATGTAAAAGAAGGAATCAATTGAAGATAAAAAAAAAAAAAAAGGGATAGTTTTTAGAATGTGTCTAGTATACAGATAAAAGAATTGAGTTTTCAGACATTAAAAATTCATGAGGTTCTTCCTATTCAATTCAGAAAATGGTCTGGTCAAGTCTGATGCCTGTCCCTGTGAGCTCTTTGGTAGGGGAGGCCGCAGCAGAAGTCTTCTTCTACACTTGTCCAAGCAGCTTGTCCTTGAACATTTCAGGCCCCCCCTCTCTTTCCAGTGGATTGTCTTTTCACATTCCCAACATTCATTCTGTTCATGTGTCTACTGAGAGCAAAAACTACTGGTCACTGTAATGGTAAGGTAATCAAAACCATCAAGCTCCACTTTATATATATATATATATATATATATATATATATATATATATATATATATATATATATATATATATATATATATATATATATATATATATATATATATATTGATCACTCTCATCTATGAAATATGATGCTACCAAGAGAAACCTGAGAGTGAACAGAATATCAAGAGGATTACAAGCATTTTTGAAACACCAAAAACTGATATAGAAGGAGAAAGAAAATGTCACATAATGAAAGAATAATAAAGGATAGCAACAAAACTAATTCAGGTGTTGGTAATACTTTAGGCTGAACAGGGTAAGGGAGTTGAGTACTTTACTGTCAGGGGCTCAATCCCCAGCCACTCCTTTATATATTCATGGCCTTTCATGGCTGATACCTCATCAGTTTCTCACTATTTAAAAAAGCAAGTTATGTATGTTAAGGTGTCTCATTGAGATTGAGTCCTTTATTACTTGCTGAGAGTCTGGAGGACACTGAGTTTGAGCGAGATCAGTAAATATGGGAACATTCTTGGGGATCTCTATCTTCAATGGTAAAATAATGATGATAGCTAAAATCAAGGCTATTTGTTACAGCTCTCATTGTTCTTCTTGTAAGTGAGATCATTGGTGAATATAGTAGGTGACAAGACAAAACCTTAAATAACTCCACCAACAGGCATAGGAAACTAATGACTATAATATACAACCATTCCCATGTACTTCACCAATTCACTGAAGGCAAAAATTCAATCAATACAATTCCTCATCATTTGAAAAATCTATCGTGCATTGTTTGAAAGTGACTATACCTATTTTTGGGGATGCTAAACCAGTATTCAGGCCTCATCCTCTTCTTGCCATAAGACATGACTGGAGTGGACTTGGGGATTGTTCTGTTGGCTGGTTTCCCCATCCTGAGGCAGAGGTAAAGTGGGGGATCCTCACAGGAGGTGGCAGGCTTTGGAATCAGTTCTGGTATATGAGGAAAGAGTTAAGAGTGTTAGAGACAGGAAAAAGCTGTGGATGTTAATTATATCTAAAACATTTCAACATTGAAGTATGTATCTTCTAGGAGCTTCAATGATATTATGGTTTACACAAACAGACTGTGTATGTGTGCAAGTGTCTGTGTACTCGTGCCTGCGAGCATCACTACCTCCTATGAGCACACAAGTTCCAAGAGTGCAGAACAGACGGAGTGGTGCCAAGGGGAGATGTCACTTCATGCGAGGATGTAGAAAAGATTTCTAAATCATAAAAAAAAAAAAAATTGCATGAAAATTAGTGTGTAAGAGATATAAATATTGAAAAGAGGACTAGAAGACACCATCTGAAATTAAAGCAATAACAGGCTGGACTCCATAGACTGACGGAGTGAAAGCATGAAGCCTTTTATGAAGAAGAAACTTTCTAGTACCTTTCAATGAGTCCTCCTTGATGCCTAAACCTTTCAGCAGAAGAAAGGTTGCATTAGTTATTATTGTTTTTACATACATTGTTAAAATATAAATATATGCTATCTGAAACAGCCTTACCTAAAATTTTCAAGATATATTTCATAAAAATCTTAATCCAATAATTCTGATATACGGATCATTTAGCCATCAAATAATACAAAGCTGTCTTTCACAATTAACAAGAATATCCATGTGAATCATTGCCCATCAACACTCCTATGACACGTCACTCAGCGAGTGATTCACAGCAAATAACAACCAAACGCTTCAGTGTGGCACTGACTGAAAGTATCATCATGCCCACAGCTTGAAACTTTAGCTTACTTTACTGATAACAGTTCACTAAACAAAGTCTGATGATAGTGACCTTTAAAATTATTTTATAAACTTTCAAACTTTTTTCATAATTTTAAGAGATCTAGCTGTGTTTTAATTTTTATCACAATACATTACTAAAGGGAAAAATGGGTAATAATAATAATAACAATTAAAAAAAACTGATAACATGGTAAATGATATATAAATATTCTACCCTGATAATGAATGTACTGTTAGTTTTCCTGATTCTCCTGATCCACCAAGAAAAGAAAGATTTTGCAAACAAGATGAAGGGATCAATTTTACTTCATGTTGTCGATATTTACCTTTAGAGATACTAGTCAGGGAATGAAAAGAATGTGTGGATTTGTAAATACTTATGCCTCTTGTAGATAAAAAGGAAAACTTTAAGATTACAGCAACATGTTGAAGGAGTTGCCAAGCCACATGATTTGTGGCTTATTAGTGATACTAAGTCTGATCATATGTAACACAAATATATGGTTCAAATAAAATCAACTACAGAAAGAATCTTAAGGGAGTCAAATATAAGGCATTGTGTATCAAATATAGGAATAACCTGTCATTTATGAATCATGAATGTTCAACTTCACACTGCATACCATTACTTCAGTGTTCCTCATGGGTCTCCTTTCAAAACAGTCACTCAATTAACTGCTAGATGTCACTAATTTATGGTACTGGGAAATAAACATTCCTGCAGTATATTATAATATGTATAACAATCACAGAGACTTATCATTAATTATATAAGAATATATCCAAAAACTTGATATACAAATTACTTCTGGTAGAAGAGTGGCAGATAACTTAGAATATTTGTGATCAAATATTTGTGATCATCTGCTGACTTGAATGGAGTTCCTCAGTGAACTGCAGAAAAATTAATCATTGCATGGTTACCCAGCAAATGCCATATAAGGGGATGAAATTTGGTACCATTATTACAAAACATTATGCCAAGCTTGAAAGGAGAATAATGAGGAAAATGTGCAATGCTTCTGTCAAGAGATGGCTTAGTGAACAGGGACCTAAGAAAATTTTGTATTGACAGCATTTATAGAGAGATGGGGAAAAGTGAAGTGCAGTATTTTGGTCAAGTGGAAGAAAATGAAGGTGATTCGGTCAGGAATGTTAGTTAGTTTGAAGTAAAATATAGTAGATAGGGTCTAACTTGAGTTCCTTAGAAAAACTACACATTAAAGGATATGGCAAAGTAAAAATACATGGCTTAGCAGGCTGGCATTAGATGATTATGGTCAGCATGATCATGGAAGTAGGGCTAAAAATAATTGCACCTTCAAACATTTTTGTTATTTTTCCAATATAATTGTGCATATTGCAATAACATATCCTGAAACCACAAGACTTCTTCATGGAAAGGAGGATCCAAGCTGGCAGTCATAATAAAGGAAGTGACACAAATATTTTGTTTCATGAAAAATTAAAGGAATTGTAGTTCCTCATAAAAAAAAAAAAAAAAAAAAAAAAAAAAATATATATATATATATATATATATATATATATATATATATATATATATATATATATATATATATATATATATATATATATATATATATATATATATATATATATATATATTTATATATATATATATATATATATATATATATATATATATATATATATCATAGCCTATATTAGGTCAAGAATGCTGTACCTTGCAATATTGTGATATCCATATAAATATGTACAACAAATTCAATACTCTGCACCATGCATCAGCAAATAAGACAACTTGAATCAATACTAAGTGAAGGACTGAAAATGGTATTCACAATTCAATGGCAAAACTCTACTGAGTGTATTCTACTATCATATAATTCAGAATGAGTCACTGAATACTCATAGATATTTGAGCATATTAAAAAATAATATTTTATATAAATTGTAGAAGA
Source organism: Scylla paramamosain (assembly GCF_035594125.1). NCBI lineage: Eukaryota > Metazoa > Arthropoda > Malacostraca > Decapoda > Portunidae > Scylla > Scylla paramamosain. The sequence continues at coordinate 17,369,331 of NC_087172.1, forward strand.
ATTTGAAACAATATATGAGGGTGTTATCACACTTTTCACAAAGGAATTACATTAATTTTAAAATTTTCAAAACTTTCATGTCTTCTCATTTTTTTATATTACACATGACAGGCACACAGTAAGCTTTGCTCTGTGAAGGAATCACACATAAAATACAGTATGAACACATGAGACACATCATCACCCTCCCAACCTTGATAGGGAGGCACACCTGGTCACACCCACAGGAGAAGCACACATGGAAACCCACAAAAGAAACACACATGAATACACCCAAAGGGGAGGCACACTTGGATACACCCAAAGGGGAGGCACACTTGGATACACCCAAAGGGGAGGAACACTTGGATACACCCACAAACTCATGCTAACAACAAGGCACCATCAGCTTCCTCTCTCACCACCCAGGCTGGTTTGATGCACTTTGTTTAATCAGCATCAACAAATAAAAACAGAGTGCTTTTTAAATACAAAGTGTACATTTCATTAAGGATCTGAATTGTTTGGTGGCCAGAAATATACCATATCTGACAGGTAGAAAGACTGCAAAGCACATGCATATATGTCACACTCATATGCATGAAAGTGTTAATGAGAAAATTTTCACCGACTGAACTGAAATTTTAAAATAACAGTTCATGTAGACAACAAGGTAACAAGTGGTAGTGAGAGTTGGAGGCTGGCAGTGGTGACTGTGGTGAGGGACATACCCAGATCACGTAGGGATGAGAAGTGGGGACCTAGAACTAATCAAGAAAAAGACAATTACCCATTAACTCAGACCCAAGTGCCTTCTGCTCACTCTCCTTTGACCAGACTTTAGCATCACTGATTTATCATTTCTGTGAGTATAACATGGTTGTTGAGTTTCTTTGTGTACATTTTGGGTTTTCTTGAGTCTTTAACTAGTATCATTCTGTTGATCTACAACTGAAATATATTTGACTTGAAAACTGACACTATGAGTTACTATCTATAAAATTTTTCACAGTACATAAGTAACAGTGAAGTTTACTGTTGACTACTGTGACAATTTTGGCGCTGATTGTAACCTAGCGTTGATCAGAGCAGTCAGCGCAGGAAGATTAACGGCACCTCAGGAACATAAAGAGGAATTAGAGTTATTAATATGAGAGAGAGAGAGAGAGAGAGAGAGAGAGAGAGAGAGAGAGAGAGAGAGAGAGAGAGAGAGAGAGAGAGAGAGAGAGAGAGAGAGAGAGAGAGAGAGAGAGAGAGAGAGAGAGAGAGAGAGAGAGAGAGAGAGAGAGAGAGAGAGAGAGAGAGAGAGAGAGAGAGAGAGAGAGAGAGAGAGAGAGAGAGAGAGAGAATGAAAAAGAAGGTAAGGCAAACTCAGAAATAAACTTACTGTCAAAGGAGGCAAAGAGCTCTGGCATGTCGTCCATACTGACCATGCTCTTGAGGCCAAATTTTGGTCCCTCTTTATATTGGGCTCTCTTCTGAGCCTGCTGCTGCTGCTGCTGCTGCTGCTGCTGCTGCTGCTGCTGCTGTGGCTGTTGCTGGCTGAGGGGGGCACTGGAGATTGGTGGCAGACTGGTGTTGTTAGTGATGTTAGAACTTGGGGCTGTTTGTGGCAAGAGAGGCTGCTGGTTGGTGGGTCTTCGCATTAAGTCCATTGAGGGCCGTCTGCCAGGGGAAGTTTTGAGGTTACAAAGGTTGTGGTCTGCTGGAATGGGTTTTTATTCCAAGAATAAGTAAGAAACTACAAAACAAATTCTTTTTATTGTCTTTATGTAATGTTGATTTAATGATGTAAAAATACTTCAAATTCAATACTAAACTGAGATATAGCATCACATTTAAAATAAAGAATGAAGACAGAAATTATGTCTCCTGATTGGTGTATAACTGAATGAATAGGATTAGTAAGTATTAGATAACATTTATCTGAAAATGGAACGAAAAGACCACAGAAGTGCCACAAACTTATTTGTGCATCATTATTTTATTATTTGCATTGCAATAAATTATGCATACATATAATTTTCTTTTCATTGTCTTCTTTTATTTTTCTTTCTTTTTTTATGCATGTCTTTGCATTCATAATTATTATCCTTGTATTGGACACAGACCATTTCATGCCATTTTGTAAAAGATTACCCACATGAATGTACACACACACACACACACACACACACACACACACACACACACACACACACATGAATTAAGCTTGAATCAAATATAGTATAACCAAGCAAACATTTTTTCTTTCTCTCTCTCACACACAAACTATGTACACTTAAACACACACACACACACACACTTGCCACATGTATAAATTTAAACTCCCATACTTAGCCTCTGATAAGTCCAGGAGACTGGTATGAATAGTGTCTGCCAGAATGGGATTTAAACTCTAGAAACATTCAACTATAAGCTGAGTGAGATTACAGTTATAGTTTTCATAGCTACATATCTTTTATACTTTTACATTTTTAAAAATTCAGGACGAAGTAAACAATTTCCAGTTGCTTGAAGGCAGCAAGTACACACACACACACACACACACACACACACACACACACACACACACACACACACACACACACACACACACACACACAATGAAGGCAGGATTATTGATCTTCCACTCTTGCTGGGCTGCAAGGTCACAACACCTCAGCTTGCATCTGTTGCCTATTTTCTGCTAGATGAACAGGTTCTACAGTGTGAAAGGAAACTGACACCTGTCTCCACCTAGCCTGGAATTCAAACCTGGTTGCTCTTGGCAATGACCTGTGCATGCTAACCTCTACACCACAGAACTGATAATTTTCCAAATAACACATATGTAGTATATATAATATGGGATGGGATCATAGAGTAACCTTGGGGTTTTGAGCTGGCAAACATCGTGAGCATGAAGAACCACCATTAAATAAATAAAGCTGACAATGCAGGCATGTATAGAGCCTTTCAAAATGGAGCATGAAAGATCAAGTGAAACAAATATCATAAACTCAGAAGTAAACCTCATTCACTTTTAAAGAATTGTTTGATAAAATGAAACTAAGAAAAAAAAAAACAATCTTTCAACTAAAACAGCTTGCTGTCAATAATAAAGAGTCTAACTGACAATGCTGATCTGGCAAGTGAGTAGATGTAAATGACCAAGTAAAAAGTAGGTCTGTAAAGGCTATGTCATTCTAAATTCTCTAAAATTTAAGTTTACACAAATATTACAAAGCATATGAGGCATTTAGTTTAGTAAGTCAATAAGTGCCACCCCTCCCCAAACTGAGTTAGGCATACCACTGTATTCTCTAACCATCCCTCTATCTTAGTGGTACATAGGGACACTCCTCTAGAAGTGCTTAGGTGGTTGAAATTCCCTTTATCTACAAGTATTGTTAAGCTTTGTTGCTGGGTGACAAGATGCTGTTGCATTCTGTAAGTAGGAAGTCAATGAGTGCCACTCTGTGTATTTTTAAAAATGGCGGCCATACTTAGCCAATCACATTGTCTGATGGACAACATCTAGTTGATCATCGGCCAATTAAAGCACGCATTGCAATACCCTCTCCAGTATACATTCATATACCATGGTGTGCACACCTTCCTTAGATTGCGTTTCTTATCTTGTGGTTCTTCATTAGCATACAATGTTTTTGTGCTGGCATGAGTAATACTGATAGTGATATTGATCAGCCAAGTACATTGTCTGGCATGCCAAAGAAGTGTAACCCCAAAAATTGGATGAAAAATGTTACAAAGAAATAGAGAAATCTGGGCCAAGAATATACAAATCTTCATAAAGTTGTGAAGGCAAGGTCTGCAGGCCCACATGAACAAAATTTTGTGTAAGTACACCACATTACAGTTTTTTTGAGTAGAAAATGATGTAATACATATTCTTTCTTTTCACCATTATTGTGCAGTTCATACTGTTTTATCCTGTTATCATTCTCTCTATCAGAATCATCATTTTTTTGTGTCTGTAGTATCCAACAACTCTGTAGCATTATGTATAAGTTTCATTTCATTACATTAAGTGTTTTATTTACTATTGATTTTTTTAATGAGATAAGATGGTGAATGCGATAATACTCATATTCAAGAAAGCCACATTTATTGTTTAATCATATGAAATACTAACAAAATGCAGCATTTTTAGTGGGTTCACTCCAGTCAAGACATTCAGCTATGTTTTCATGCACAATCCATCAAAATCGTGTGGTTGTTTCAAAGATATACCATTTTGAACAATATAAAACTTTGAATACCATTTTCTTTATAGGTGGCATTTATTGACTTCCTGAACTAAGCACCTCATATCTGGAATTACTTTCTTATCCCTTACCTTACTAAAATATCCCCAAAACTTTAATACATGAAATAAAGAATGAAGGAAACCCAAAGACTATGCACATCCTTATTCAATGACAGAAAATATATAAGAATTACATATTTAATCTTGTAGGAATGCTATACATGCAGGTTCCTGAGGATTTTTATAAATTCTTAGTTAAGAATCTTGAATTATCTGTCTTTCAGTAAATTCTTTAGCTTTATTTATATTCTACATTTACTTTATTTAAAGAGACCTGGCCTAAAGCAGTCAAGGGCTTTACTTACATTGCACATCGATGGGAAACAGTTTTCATACTTACAGTGCTTAAAATACTGTAGTATGAAGCCAATTTTATTCTTGAAAATATACTTGGCAATATGTGGTGCAAGTTTTGCAGAAAAAAAAATTCAGAGAAGCTTTTTGAACATTGCAAGCCAAGTATGGCATCATTGCACTGTGACAGTGGTGGCATGAGACTGGAGTTACTCAGCATGGAACACAGTTGTATTTGTAAAACTTAGGCAATAATATGACAGGTCAGGATGGATACTGGCATTGCAACCTACACTATGCTTTCTAGAGAAATAATCACTAAAGGAAGCACTTATGAAGCCTTTAGTAACTGAGGGAGAAAAGAGTGACGCTCACAGAATACTGAGAAACATGTCAATACTTCCTTGTGGCCAGACTGGCAAGAAATGTCCTCCTTTGGTACTTAAGTTGCCTGTGTAAGCTTTTTATTTATTAGTCTACTATATCTATATATTTCAAATACCCCCCAAAATGTCTAACAACATATATCAATTTTCTATCTAACATACTACTGCAAATTGGCAACATAATGCTATCATGTGCATGCCTCACAAAAGCATCAATACATGCACTTATTGCCACAATGAGATTCATGGTTATTTATCTCTTGAGATAATCTGTGTGACCAGTCTTTCATAATGATAAAATAAATAAATAAAATAAATAAATACAAAAAAATGTTGATTTGTTTATGGCTACTGCATTTTACTACACAGATAACGTTTGGTTGGAACAAGATGGATATTTGCCTCAATTAAGTCCAGAAAGATAACGTCGGCACCTGTACACGAGCCAGAGTAAACAATGGATGTCTGCTGGGTCACCACTTATGATACATCAATGCATCATAATTATCATAATTTGTATCCATTCGTGATTTTCCCTACAATCTCTTTGTCCTCAAATTCCTGGAGTTTACTTATTTGTGCCAGTTGCCAAATAATACTGAATGCATAAATAACAGTTACAAGAGACCACACAATCACATGGCAATTACTGTGATCTTTATTTATTATGTTTTTGTGTTTGATGTCTGTCTTGAAACTCCCCTAAAGGGTGGTCTTGGTGAGATCCTACAGCGCAGCATGTCCCTTAAGTAGATGCACAACACTGGCATATTCAAGGAAAATCCATGAATGGCAATAAACATTATGGGATGATGTAATGATACAGATAAATAGTCACAAATTTTAGTACTACTTTGCTTTTTTTTTTAAGTAATTTTTTTATAAATATCAGTTTATGAATAGAAACCAATAGATTTTGAAATTTAAAATAAGTTTTTCCTTATATGCAAAATAACTAATAGTTTGACTAATAAGACAAAGCTATTGAAAAAATTACATAATTACTTACACAAACATTCCAAGAAAAAAGCTGTCAAATGAGAAACACATGAGGAGATACAGATCCTCAAAATCAGTCGACTCTGAAGACCACACGTGACTATAAGAGGCTGAAGGAAACAAGTGACGAATTTGGGACAACACAATTGCAGATACAACGCAGACGAGACAAGAGTAGAAAGTCATATAATGGAAGACTAAAAGACCACAAAAAAACATGCAAGACTTCAAAGACAGAAAGTGTGCAAGCAGAAAGGCCAGAAGCTCAAAGGGTGGGAGGCAGGAGGAACTCCATGGCACACCAAGACCTGACTGCCCCGCTTACCCTGGGTGAAATATGGGTATGCCTTTTCTTTCCTCCTTGTCATTACCCAAGCTGCTCTGTTTGCGGTAAAATACAGACTGGGCAACACGGTACCCCTCGAGGGATCCCGGGGGGGTGCCCAGCTCTGTTACATCTCGCACTGAGCTTGAGGAGTCAGAGGGGGAGCGAGCGAAAAGCCCACTACTGAAGTCAACCAGATATTTGGGCGAACTGTGGTGACAAGACAGAAGTTCATGCTGGGCTCACCTGGGTTACAGGCAGTTGCAAATTATGGCATGTCTTGTATGATGACATTCATAACAATGGGCTTAACCAAAAATGCAAAGATGCAGTAAAATTTCCCAAAAAATCTTTACTTAACTAAACTAATGCAATACAATTAATAGAAAAAAACAACAACAAGGACTTAACACAAATGAAAAGTGAAGGGTTGCATTTTCATATTGCAATAATGTCATATTTGTGAACAATCAATTGGTTTAAGCGAAGATATTCTATTTGATTTAATTTAGTAATATTTCCTGTCAGAGATTACTCACACCTTCTTTACAAGAGATGAGTTCATAATTCAGCTTGTTTTGAAAGGCAAGTTCATCTTGATTATCTGACTTGCAGTGATAATCAACATCTTTGGCCTCATAAATCCTTAAGGATACCAACCCTGTGTGCTATTTTATGGGAAAGTTGGTAGTATGGTTGTCCTGAATAAGTATAATTTGAAGTTTTCATCATCTAAAGAAAATTTTGTTGCAGGTGGGGAAAACTTTGGGATCTTACTGCATTTATAAAATGAGATTGTACTGTTGAATGAAAAGCCTTTGGTTCATACAAGACATATATAGTTTTAAAATGCTTACAACATGCAAAAGCTTACTGTAATTTATAATAAAATGTGTGAGGATCAATATTTGGAATGTGAGTACTTTTAGTCTAGCCTGAGCCACTCAGCAGACACTAATGAGGACTAGTGCTGACCCGGCCTGGGAAGGGAAGGTCCACCAGGCTCAGAGAACAAGTCTATACTCCTAAGTCACACAAAATACTGTGCCAATAAATGTCTAATAGTTGTTTTTTTATTACTAGTCTATTGAAACAATTATGAAATTAAAAAGTTAACTAATAATTATCCATTGTAATTTAATGATCCATCTATATATGACATCAGCAAAGAATACATACTGAAATAACTATTTACAGTTTGATGAAAGAAAGTTCAAACTCATTTGATCTATGAATTTTACAAAACATAAGAAATAAATATTAATTGATAACTTTACAATCCAGTCTATCAACATGGGTAGAATAAGTAAAATCTTTTGTATTTACAAGTTGTTACTACAAAGAACCTGCTCCTAGTTAGAATTAATGTAACATACATTTGCAAAATTGTTGTTATCTCATGCTCATAAAATTTCATATCAGTGCAGATTCAAAACTGTGCATGTGTGAGTCTAAAAAAGTGTGTTGTGTTAAGATGCAAACAGGGAATGTTGAGTTCTGCTCTGGCTAAGATCAACCAGTTTCAAAGTGGCAAAGAAATACAATTTCAATGCTACACTCAAAACTGTTTCTGTAGGCAGGTAACCACCAGCTACAGTCTCTTTAGATATATGGCAAGGCAAGCAACTCTCTAAGTTTTTCAAAGCAGAAATCAACTAGTTCCAACTGTGAAACTGCAAAGCAAAGCCTGCACCATGAGAGGCAGAGAATCAGGTGTCAGCTTCATTAGTGCCGTGAGCTGCACTGTCTCTCTCACCTGGACAACATATTGGAAACGTTGGACATACTGAACACATTGGAGAAGACCCCTGGCTTGGCCCCCTCTGGCCCCTCAGCAGGTGGGTGAGGACCTACAGGGGGGGCAGAAGAGGGCTGTACACCAGCTGGGTGTGGCATATTTTCTTTCTCCGTACTAAAGCTTTCCATCCAAGACAATGGGTAAGACAGCCGCTTCAGGACCTGTAAGATAGTTCATATGATAATCCCTTGCATCTTAAATTTATCATGTACTATAGTACAGCCATTCTTAAAATGCTTGAGAAGAATCTAATCTTTGATCCAGAAAAGTAACGCACAAGTGCCCTCTGACACCTCATTCAACTTATAATCATATTCATAATCAATGGAAACAGCAATACTAGTGCCTACAGCTCTTTTTCAGTTGATTGAAGCTAACAATAAGGAATTCTAAATGGAGAATATTTTGATATATATATATATATATATATATATATATATATATATATATATATATATATATATATATATATATATATATATATATATATATATATATATATATATATATATATTTGGGATAATGTTTCTAGGAAATAAAGCTTTCTATGGAATATTTTGTTAGATTGATTCTACAAAGCATACAGAGGAAAGGAGGGCACTTTTCATTTAGGACTATGCATTTACAATTCAACAAGGATAAATACTGTAGTTGCTTTCAACAGGAAGCTAGTACAGCATCACTACGAGTGAGCTGTGAAGCCTGAAACACTGCTATGGGTAGTACTGAGGCCCAGTCACCTATGGGACTGGGGCTGAAGCTATGGAGTATGTTCTGAGGACCCTCTGACCTGTTGGGCCTTGGGGGTAGGTCAGGGCTACAGACATGCTGGTGCCACCTGGCTCTCACCTCCGACTGGCCTGACCGAAGAGCACTGAGAGGCCTGGGTGTGGCAGAAGCCGTGGAGGCGGTGGGAGGGCTGGTACCTGATACTGTGCGCCACACCCGGCTTTGTGACACCCACTACATAGGTGTAGGAAAAAACTAGTGGTCTATGACTCTGATCAGTGTAAGTAAAAATGTGACACCTACTCAAAAAATACATAAAAAAAAAAAAAAAAAACCTGCAACCTTGTAAGATTTTTAAAGCCCTTAAAATCCTTTGATTCTAATACCATTCCTTGTAAACCTGATCCTACACATTATTGTTTGAGGACAGTCTGATAACTCATCTCCTCAACTATATAAAAAAAAAAAGGAAAAAAAAAAAGCATGTAGAAGAAAATTCAGGAAAGGCATACTCCTTTCCACAGTAACATATAGAGCAAATAATGGATAAGAAATATGAATGCAACAAAGAAGAATTAACAGAGGGAAAATAACAATTTCTTAGATGTGAATATAATACAACAGTGTTGAAAAACTTGTGCTACTTATGCATTTCTCCCAACTGGTCCAGATAAAATAGGTTTTATTATCTATATATGAAACCAGACATCGGACATCTGAAGGAAAAGACTGACTGAGCTGTGCAGAGAAAGTGCTTAGAACAGATCCACACTGTGTAACTTAATTGGTCTTACTCTTTAAAAGGAAATAATTCTATACCAATAAACTACCAACATGAATTTTTCCCCAAAAAAGTTAACCACTTCAGGTGAGAATTTCAGCAAAGTTTGATTTCCTTGACTAACCTTTTGTTTACGTGTTTCTTGCAGGTTGTTTTCACTTGTAGTGTCTGGTGAAGCTTCCTCTCCCTCCCCCGATAGATCAAATGTCACCGAAGTTGTTCTCTTTTTTTCATTGGTGAGAGGGTCATCAGAAATAATGGGTGCAGGAGTATCACTTTGAGCAAGGTCCTGAGCAGCTTTGTTATCACACACAGTTTGAGCAAGGATTGGGCCTGAGGCCTGGGTGGCTTCTGCAATGGGAGTGAGGTCCCCCACCACTGGTTGCTGCTGGGCAGGTGATGGCTGGCCAGAGGGAAGCTGGCCCTCTCCGCTGGCTGGGGATGTATCTGACCCAATGGGGGAGAGCAATTCTTGCTCAAAGGCCTTGGGGAAGGCAGAAGTCTCTCTGGTGTCTCCACCACAGGAGCAAGAGGAGTCATTGTCATCCTGGGAGGCAGCAAGCTCAGGAAAAGTGGTGTCCTTACTAAGAGATGCATCTTTCCCTGGAGATTCCTGGCTCCCCATTCTCTCCACCTGTCCTGCAGGCCCCCAGTAGATCTCTGGCTTGGGAATTTCAGGCCTTTATGGGGGAAAAAAAAAAGAAAAAAGAAAAAAAAAATATATAATATATATATATATATATATATATATATATATATATATATATATATATATATATATATATATATATATATATATATATATATATATATATATATATATATATATATATATATATATAAATTAATCTCAAAACTGTCAAAAGAATCAAAATTATTAATGAGTTATGAGTTCTCTTTTTGAAGAAGTGTGAAAAATCTATCCTTTTTATATAACTCAATTTACCTATTGACCCTATACTTGGAAAAAATGGAGGACAATTTGTTGCTTTGTTAATTTCTAATGTTTGTTTTGTGGCTTTATTAAAGCAAACTCTGTGGAGTAAATTATTTGAAATATTCCATTATTATTGAATAAATGCTTGAATTTGTAATGACAAAAACTTAGTGTGGAGTTGTATAATATATTATTTTCTGTACCTGATATGAAATTATCTAATGAATTTACAAAATGAGTCCCCTGATGAATTTTCCTCATTAATGTTTCCAATGACTACTAACCAAAGTAAATATAGCATTTAAGGGAGGTAATGGAAAGCTCCTAGAAAAAAAAGAGGAATTCAGGAAACTGATAAAAGTGTAACACTGAATATGATGAACAGACTTGATGTTAATTGGGTAATGAACTGAATAAGACAGCAAGCATGGTAAATGAAAAGAAGGAAAATTACATAAAATATATGTTCATAACACTGTTGCTCCAAACTGCCAAATAAATCACCGAGACTCACTTAGGGAGGTTGGTGTCTTTGACTCGCATGTGAGCGATATCATAGTACAGAGCTGCATTCACCACAAACTCCATGGGTGCAATGACTCCATAGCTCTCGGGACCATGTTCTATCACCAGTGGATCAGACACATTGGGGTCAAACATGACAGCATTGGGAGTGACTAGAAGGACTCCAGCCACCACACCCTGGAACCACAACAACAGACACCTTACAAATAATTCTGCATATCTTGCTTACATTATGCATCTAAGTTTGTTGAAAAATATTGAGGTTTTTGCTTTGTCATTCCCTATACATGCATATATGTTTCTCTCATCTGTATCACATTACTTTCCCCTCATTTCCTCCCACACCTCTCATTTCAATTCATGTGATTAATTATTCCCAAACATTTTATATGTGTCTCTTGCACACCTGCTACATCAATCCTTCCCTTCCTAGTATTTTCCATTACCTCTCTCCTTTTCCCAGGTGCACTCATGCCATTAATATTAATCAAGGCCACTCTCATTGCTATCCTATTCCCCTGTGCAATCTGGAAGCTCCTCTGCCCATACTCATGTTCTCATTTATTTGTGTTGAATGAAAGATAAACAAAAGGACATGGAAGAAAACTAAAAGTCACCACCTGCAGAAGGGGCATGAAGAAGTTTAGCTTCTCTCATAAAAGCACAGAGGCATGGAATGGTCTGGAGGAAGATGTGATCTGTGCAAGGAATATTCATGACTTTAAGGAAAAGTTAGGTAAGAATTTATGGAGATGGGACACTACGAACTTAGCTTCTCTCCCATATGTCACAACTAGGTAAATACAATACAAAGGAGCCACTGGCAACTGGCAAGGCTAGCATAGTGATCTTGTGTGTGTGTATATATATATATATATATATATATATATATATATATATATATATATATATATATATATATATATATATATATATATATATATATATATATATATGTATATATATATATATATATATATATATATATATATATATATATATATATATATATATATATATATATATATATATATATATATATATATATATATATATATATATATATATATATATATATATATATATATATATAATATACACACACACACACACACACACACAGTGTTACATCTTGATTCGAATTTAATTGGTTCTTCCAAGTTGTTCGAATTGGGAAACAATTTGTCACATTCAAATTTATGTGAAAAAAATTATTCTGTTCCAGGTCCCAAAATCTCATTTTTTATTTATTCATTTATTTATTTTTTTATGGGTTTATGTTGTGCCCTAAACATAGAACTGAAAGAAACATCAAAATGATGGATCATCGAAACTTCCTGGCGTCTTCAGTCTTGAAAACAGTTGTTGTAGTGAACACAATTTTTATTTCACACTAAAATTTTCTCTTCCCCCCTCTCTCTCTCTCTCTCTCTCTCTCTCTCTCTCTCTCTCTCTCTCTGTGTGTGTGTGTGTGTGAAAGTAAGAACAATCTTCAAAATTGCTAAGTAAAATTAAATTGATTGAGAATGCAAATGGAATTATAGGAGTGAGAAAGGATGAAGTGAAAATGAATAAGGGAGAGAGAGAGAGTCATCACTTCCTTGTCCCTTATCTCTGACAGATAAGGAGGGACAAGGAGGGAGATTTGAAACCAGACGAAAGAGGAAGGGAGAGGAAAAGAACAATGGGAGGAAGGAACATACGGGGAAAGAGAGCACATGGGGCAAGGAGAGAGAGAGAGAGAGAGAGAGAGAGAGAGAGAGAGAGAGAGAGAGAGAGAGAGAGAGAGAGAGAGAGAGAGAGAGAGAGAGAGAGAGAGAGAGAGAGAGAGGCAGGATGGGTGAGATAGAGGGAGGAAGGAAATGGGGAGAGAGGAAGGAAATGGGGAGGGATGAAGGAGAGGGACAGGGAAGGGAAGATGGGAAGGGAGGGGGTGGAGGAACGCTAGAGGGACTGACCGAGTGGCGTCGCTTGAACGAATGTTTGTGTTCGAATTGAAGGACAAAATTTGTTAGCCATCCCTGTTCGAATCGT
>NC_087172.1:17384929-17389929 GCF_035594125.1 Scylla paramamosain
AAATTGTTAAGAGTAATAAAGAGCCATATTGATTGTACAGAGTTGCAAAGAAATATTGACAAGATTTATGAGGGGAGCAAGAAGTGGAAACTGGAATTCAATGCAAAGAAATGCCATGTGATGGAATTGGGAAAGAGTAAAAGAAGACCTGCATGGGACTATAAAGATGGGGGAGGAAGTAATAATGAGGAGCAAGGAGGAAAGAGACCTAGGAGTGGTTTTTCAGAATATTCTTACCCCAGAACTGCATATAAATGAGATATTTGGCTCGACGTACAGGGTGTTAACAAATATTAGGGTGGCATTTCATTACATGGATAAGACTATGATGAAAAAAAATTATAGCCACTATGTTACGTCCCAGATTGGAATATGCAACAGTGGTGTGGTCTCCGCATATGAAGAAAGACAAGAAGAAGTTGGAAAAAATTCAGAGGGCAGCTACAAGGATGGTACCGGAGCTGAAAGACCTAACGTACAAAGAGAGGTTGAAGGAAATTGGACTGCCAACTTTACAAGTTAGAGGAGAAAGAGGAGATTTAATAACGAAGTATAAAATATTTAACCGCATTGAGAAGATAGACAAGCAGGACCTGGTGTTGCTAGAAGAAGATGAAGCTGAACGGACGAGAGGGCACTCAAAGATCAGGAAGAGTCAATTTTTGAGGGGCATCAAGAAGTACAGTTTTCCACATAGAACTGTGGATATCTGAAATGGTCTAAATGAGGAGGTTGTTACAGCACCGAACGTAAACGTGCATAATTTAAGGAAATTCTGGATAAATATAGATATGGAGACAGGACACTATGAGCCCTGCTCGAACCCTGTATTATACAACTAGGTAAATACAACTAGGTAAATACACACACACACACACACACACACGAGAGAGAGAGAGAGAGAGAGAGAGAGAGAGAGAGAGAGAGAGAGAGAGAGAGAGAGAGAGAGAGAGAGAGAGAGAGAGAGAGAGAGAGATTGTAATCGCCAGACTGGAAAAAAACAAACAAAAAAAAAACACGACATGGGGCAAGCAAGCAGCGGCGGCTTACATTGCGTGTGATGGTGACCTTGTCCTCGCCAGCATGGTAATAAGCGGAGACTAGGGAGGTCACTCCGTTCATTAGCGAACGTACAGACGTGAGGGGTACCATGATGGTCTCTAGGTCCCAAAAAGACCCGGACCTCCCCTCAGCCTCCCTGTGCCATCCCTCGCCTGACGCCTCTGCAGACATGTCGAGTGTCGGGCTGTGTGTCTTTCTATGGTGTGCTCGCAGCAGTGGTAGAGTGGCAGAGTCCCGGATCAGGATTGGCTGAACGCGCTGCTGACAAACACGATGTGATTCTTCCTCAGTCGCCAAGGTGTTCAGAAGCTCTTCTAGACAAGTGGCTTCATATATGACATGCGGGCATCGTCCTTACATTTGTCTGGGTGAACGAATACAAGTGTAGCTATACGGGCATTCAGCCGCACCGCCTGACCCTAGTCCGACGAGTTCACAACCAGCGATGTTTTTATAATTTTACATAAATATTACAAAATAATGCTTGTATTGCCTCCAGCTGAACGTCACTGTTACCACACTGAAAATATATTGCAATGTGCTGCTAGTATCAATAGCACTCTCAACACAAACACACTACAAGAGCCTCTTTCAACGTCAGTGAGGAAGTGTTGTTGCGCTAGTGTGATGCGCCTCCCACTGGCGTGATAGGCGGAATTTGAGTATTTCCTGCCACTCGGGCTTGTCTGTTGGAAAAAAAAAATATTACACTACCGTGAGGCAAGGAAGGGAAATAGTTAGTTAGCAACGATATATGCTGGGGCGTTACGTTGCAACAACTTAAGCAAGAAAGTTTTGGTTTGTTTGATGTTTGCAGTGTCTGCTATGTGACAACGTAAACTCTGCTGATATCGTGAGTCGTGATCAATCCTTACTGTTGCCGATACAAATGTAACTTTTCTTTATCTAAAAAAAAAAAAAAAAAAAAAAAAAAAAAACTATGTGAGGGTTATGTACATTGACTCGTTACCATCTCCAACAGATGAACAGATTGTGAACTTCTCATTCGAAAGTAAGGTGCTATTTATAGCACAGGAATATCTAACGTATTTTAGATGACCTTTTCCTTCGAGTATTATCAGTGACTCACCACACATGGCTCACATCTCCTTTCGGACATTATAATCACGAAACAAACCAACAGAATAAACGTAACTCTTGTTGGCGTGTTTCACATATAGTAAAATATAAAAGAACTCGTTAATTTTTACGATACTTCGACATATATACAATTACTATCAAACATCGATATGACTTTAAAAAAAATCCCAACTCAATTAACCATCGATCGATATTGGTCATCATTCTGCGCCTCACTCCCCAACCTTATACGAACAGACGTGATGTTTACTTAAACTGTATCAGTGTTCGTTATACACTTAATTTCCCACTATTGTCATGAAAACTTGGAAAGAGGGCCAAGCCACATGGTACCACTTTTACACCTCAACGCCCACAAAACACCAACACACGTTTGCCGCAGCGTCTCAAGGTGACACGTAACCACCTTAACCGCAGCATGTCTGAGTCTCTCATACGGTGTAGGTATCGCTTTCTCGATACTTCATTGATATGGGAATCGTGTCACTTCATGGCTGTCTGTCACTGGACACAATAATGGTGCAACGACCGCACTATGCACCATTCTAGAACGTACTGATTCCAAGACGAATATAAACTTCACCAAGCAATTGTTGATTTTTAGAATATAGGTGATAACGCGAGTCATAAGAGCAAAATATACTTCACATGAATACAAACAATGTACTATTTGTGTGAGGTAACTTTTCTCTTTCTTTCGGGAGATGCAGTACAAGTGTAGATCGGTCGCTTGAACCATCTGTTTCGATGCACGACGCTCGCACCACACCGCAGTTACCACCTCTTCAGCGTGCCTCTAACCACACCACTTGGTTCAGGAGATCAACTGCAACGGTCATCGTTCACTGATGCAGTGCGAGTGTATACGAGTATGTGTTGAGTACGCGAGGCGTCACTGAGCCCGTTCCTGTCAGATACTCAGATAGTGTGTTGTGAATGTCCTTGCCCTCCACCTCCACCTCCCTCGGCCCTCCCTCGCTTGGGACACTCCAGGAAAATTGATCTTACCGGTCATTGCTTCATCTCATATCGTATAAGAACCATGCCTTATCTCTCTTTCTAGAAGACACTGTGCAAGATAACAAAATTGTAGAGAAAACTCTAACTGGTACTTGCGAGGTGGCAGGGCGGTCAACTGTTCCGAGTTGCTGCCTCATAACGATACCTTATTTAACACAACACTGTCTCTGTAATACAATGTGGTATTCCTGAGATTCATTCGAAAATGTTTATAAACTACAATCCTAACATGAAGACGACAAGTGACGACAGTGAGGGTATACGTGTGCGATGCACTGCAGACGACGCGAGAAAAATGTCTCGTCCCAGAGAAGAATAAATAAAACAAATTTGAACGAGGAAAGCGCATCATGCACAGTTGTCAGTGCTGATAATACGTGCATGGCTTGCATGTTTATGACGGTAGTGACCCTGAGAGGAGACTCTAATCACCGCGTACCAGCCTACTAGCAACCCGGCCCCGGCAACCCGATCCATTCGGCCTCACTCAGCAGCCTCCATCAGCTATATTGTTCCTTGGTGGCCGTTTACGTGCGTGCATTCCACCGTTCTTGCTTGCCGGTCAGTCTGAATGTTACCTGACCTGCCGAACAACATCGACTCTCAGCTGTGACATCACTGTCACAGCGGCAAATGAAGGAGACCAATTTTTTGGAGAGAGAGAGAGAGAGAGAGAGAGAGAGAGAGAGAGAGAGAGAGAGAGAGAGAGAGAGAGAGAGAGAGATAGAGAGAGAGAGAGAGAGAGAGAAATCATGATAATTTGTACTATGTGATTAAAACACATTGAAATTTCTTCTCGAACGCCTCCATTTCTTAAAAAAAAAAAAAGAAAAAAAAAACGGTTACACTAAGAAGAAACAATGTTGCTCGAGATGTGATCTCGGGTGGATCCCTGGATGGAGGTGGGCGTGGCTGAACGTGGAGGGAAAAATAACGATTTTTCTCTGTGAAGTGGACTTGCAATGTAGTACTAAAACCCACTTACATGAGCAGGTTTTCCGATCGTCTTCGCAAACATAGCGTCAGTCAGAGCAAAATTCAGCAATCATAAACTGGAGCGGTGGTCACAAGGCACAAATCTCCAAAGGCCATTATACATAGGAATCACAACGCTGGGCATCTTGGTAATTTACCGAGAGTTGGCCTTTGAAGCGCGTACCGTCCAACGTGAATCATCAGAATGTAGTACATATTATCCCCTCTGCCTGGCTCCCCTTGTTTGTGCCCTTTACAAACTTGATCTCACTACTACAACAAGTGTCAGAAAGCCGCGACGCTCACATTTCCCTTTCCCTTGATCAAGCACGCTCGTCTGTCTCTCGATACTTTCTCCCCACCATTCATCCTTCATCCTTCACGCTGCACTCCTTGCCCTTCCTTGATTCTCCCATGTGATGATATTCATGGAAATATTTAATGAAGCTTACAAAGATTTTGATGATGATCAGCAAGGGAGGGTCGTCAGCTGGGTCACCATTAGCGTTCAGCGTCACAGTACAACAAGGATCACGAAACTCTTCAAATCTTAAAGTTATAAATTTTCCTTCTGTGGTTCTTGGAAACCTATGGATAATTTCGCTGGAGGTATTGATAAGAAGTTCAGTAATCTCTTATGAGAAAGGAGGAGCCTCAAGCAAAGTCAGTTGTTCATGATATGATAATAATAATAATCTTTCAAGTTTGTGTGTTCATGATAATTCGACAGTGAAGTAATGGACATACAAACAAACACCACCGCGTTGCAATCACCAGCAGCCTGTGATTCTGTCAGCAGAGCGGCGAGATTGATGAAAGGTTATGGGATATTCAACTTCCTT
>NC_087172.1:17394929-17407429 GCF_035594125.1 Scylla paramamosain
CAACAACAACAACAACTACTACTACTACTACTACTACTATTACTACTACTACTACTACTACTATTACTACTACTATAGACGAAAATAATACACACCTATTACTCTCTCTCTCTCTCTACTACTACTACTACTACTACTACTACTACTACTACTACTACTACTACTACTACTACTACTACTACTACTACTACCACCACCACTACTACTACTACTACTACTACTACTACTACTACTACTACTACTACTACTACTACTACTACAAGTACAACTACACTGCTACCACTCCTATTACTACATTTACGTATAACTCTGTCCATTCACATAAGCAAAACTAGTCCCCAGAGAAAGCACCGTCTCGCCTCAGTCTCAACAACCCGCTCCTTGAGACCATTCCAGTCATGCAGCAGGTGGCAGTACATCCCCGAGTCAACAAACCACCAAGGGACAAGAGCACCAAACACTCAGAGACGCAATGCGGAAGCCAGTATTGACAAAAGCCAGCCTCTCAAGGATCGCCAGTTGTCATGATGGAGTCTCACCCTGCAGCCAGCACAGTAGGCGCCATCATCAGTAGGCCACACCTGAGAGACCCAATGCTTCATCTCAGTAAGGTGGGGTCTATATTCAGAGCACATAGGGGTCAACATTCCACGACGGAGAATCATGACCACTCCCACTACTGCCGTGATGCGTAGTATAATGAATGGGGTGGAATTACTCATACATCATAATCGGAGAGGAATAAGAGAAGAAAGAACAAACATAAAGATGAAGTGAGTATATCATGCATCATATCGCGCATACAAGAAAAAAGGAAGAAAAGAGAAAGCAAAGATATAAAATTAATAGTATATTTGATCGAAGAAAACAAGAAAAAAGTACCAGTTTGAAAGTTTTGAATTTTCACCCATAAAAAAATAAATAAAATGAATAAACAAATAAAATAAATAAATAAATAAATAAATAAATAAATAAATAAATAACTGACCGTTCCTAGAGGATATAAAAATAAAGAAGAAAACAAGAAAAAGCGAGAAAGAGAGCGAAAACACAGTGCTGCAGTGGTTCACAGCAGCTTACAAAGGTGACGCAGGACGCAGGAAAGCCAGTGAGGATAAATATTAGTTGAAAAAGCACACAGATAAATAAAAGAAAACCAGTGACAATAAATATTAGTTGAAGAAACACATAAATAAATAAAAGAACAAGACAAAGAACTCGAATAATCGTAAACTACACTCAGTGAGAAAAAAAAATAAAAAGTAAAATAACCAAACGTTCATACTTGTTCTATATTTACATGCAGTTACACACACACACGCACATCCTCTCTCTCTCTCTCTCTCTCTCTCTCTCTCTCTCTCTCTCTCTCTCTCTCTCTCTCTCTCTCTCTCTCTCTCTCTAACACTTCTACGTCAGAGTTGTCCACATCCCAGGAACTGATTTTACGGCTCGCTATCAAACTTTCACCAAAGTGTCCGCCAACTAAACTTTTCTTATTATAACCACGAGTGAAATAGCCGGCCGGGATACATGTTATGAATACAAAACGCTCGAGGCACGAAAGGGATACAATTTTATTTTCCATTTAGTCAGTTAATTAAAGCGCCAGTAAAAAAAAAAAAAAAAAAAAGAAAAAGAAAAAAAAAATCAACACCACTACACTACCAATGCTATTATCACTATTACTACAACTGCAATCATAAACACAGCAGCACCACCTCCACCACTTTAACCAATACTACCATCATTATCAACCACCTCAAAAGCACAACATCACTTCCATAACCAGTACTATTACCATCAACACCTCACAACCACAATCACTGATAACAACACCACCTCATCCCTCTTCAGGATTTCCAAAGCGGAGATGCCTCTGGTATTTTGACTGTTAACTGGGGGGACCTGAGGGATTCTGATTTTCCTTAGGATGACCATTGCTTCTGTATCAGATCCGTCTCTATGTGCTGAGTGCATAACAGAGGCGATAGTGTCTGGCATGGTGACGTACATCCTTCACATTTTCTCTCACCCTTAACCTTCTAAACCTTGGTTTAACTCAGTCTGTTCTCGCGCTATACATGATGGAAAGGTGGCCCATTAAAGGTACTTGAGCCTTCCATCACACTACCTGAATCTCATATATTTTATATTTCTGCCCGGAATCATGCCAAGTCTGTTCTCCAACTAGCCAAAAACTCCAAAATCAATAGAAAATTTCAAAATCTTTCTAGATCTAACTCCCCTCGTAACTTCTGGCACCTCGCCGAAAATATCTCTAATAGCTTTGCTTCTTCATCTTTCCCTCCTTTATTTTAACCTGATGGCACCACTGCCATCTCATCTATCTCTAAAGCCGAACTCTTTCCTCAAATCTTTGCTAAAAACTTTATCTTGGATGATTCAGGGCTTGTTCCTCCTTCTCCTCCACCCTCCGACTATTTCATGCTCTCCATTAGGATCCTTTGCAGTGATGCTTTTCATGCCCTTGCTGACTTTTAACCCTTCCCGTCAACTTTTGCTTCTTTCCGTAGTCTTTTCTCTGCACCGTCAAACGGAGCGGAATGGAGTCTTTCCTATTGTTCTCTGAAACTGTGCCTCCGTGCTTGCAAATTGCCTAGTCAGACTCTTCCAACTCTATCTCAACATCTACCTTTCCTTCTTACTGGAAGTTTGCCTACATTCACCCTGTTCCTAAAAAAATATATATAAAAAAAAAAAATGACAGCTTTAATCCCTCAAATTACCATCATATTGCTTTAATTTCCTGCCTCTCAAAAGATTTTGAATCTATCCCCGATAAAAAAAAATTCTAAAACACCTATCACTTCACAACCTTCTTTCTGATCACCAGTATGGGTTCTCTAGTGCCCGCTCTACTTGTGATCTTCTGGTTTTCCTTACTGAGTTTTGGTCACCTTCTTTTAGAGATTTTGGTGAAACTTTCGGTGTTGCCTTAGACATATCAGAAACCTTTGAAAGAGTCTGGCACAAAGTTTTGATTTCCAAACTACCCTCCTACGACTTCTCTCCTTTTCTCTGTAGCTTCATCTCAAGTTTCCTTTCTGACCATTCAATTGCTACTGTTGTAGACGGTCACTGTTCTTCTCTTAAGTCTATAAACAGTGGTATTCCTCAAGATTCTGGCCTGTCACCCACTCTCTTCCTGTTATTCATCAATGATCTTGTAAACTTAATATTTTGTCCTATGCACTCCTATCCTGATGATACCACCCTATATTTTTCAGTCTTTTCGCAGACGTCTAACCCTTCAGGAATTAAATAGCTCACGCAGGGAAGCCACAGAACGCCTGACTTCTGATCTCTCTAAAAACTTCTGATTGGGGCAGAGCAAATTTAGTATTGTTCAATGCCTCAAAAACTCAATTTTTTCATCTATCAACTCGATACAACCTTCCAGACAACTATCCCCTCTTCTTCAATGATACTCAACTCAACCTTCTCTACAATGAACATCATCAGTTTGTCCTTCACTTATAATTTAAGCTGGAAACTTCAAATTTCATCTCAAGCTAAAACAGATTCTATTAAGTTAGGTGATCTGAATAGTCTCCGCCTATTTTCCTCACCCCCTAGCTACTAACTCCGTACAAGGGCTTTATCCGTCCATGTATGGAGTATGCTTCACATGTTTGTGGGAGTTCTCATATCGCCATTTCCGCCATTTTTGATAAAGTGGAATAAAAAAATTCCTCGTCTTATCAACTCCTCTCCTCTAACTGACTGTTTTCATCGTCCCTCTCATCGCCGCAATTCTGTACCTCCTGCTATTTTCTACAGCTATTTTCACGCTAACTGCTCCTCTGATCTTGCTAATTGCTTGTCTCCCCTCCTCCCGCGGCCTCGCCGTACACGACTTTCTACTTTCACCCCTATTCTGTTCACCTCTCTAATGCATGAGTTAACCAGTATTCCCAATCATTAATACTTTTTTTTCTGGTAAATTCTGGAATTCCCTGCCTGATTCTGTATTCCCTCCTTCCTATAACTTAAATTCTTTCATCAGAGGGATTTCAAGACACTTATCCTTCAGTATTCGATAATCGGTTCTGACTTTTTTGGAGGACTGGTGCCTCAGTGGGCTTTTTTTTATTTCGTACATTTTTCTTGTCATTGGCCGGTGCCCCTATTATGTGAAAAAATCCTACCACCGCTTAGCAATGTCACCGCAACATCACCACTTCCTACGAGAGCAATGAATTCCTTGAAAAAAGAAAGAAACTTAGCTGCTCGTGAAAGTAAAACAGGTTTGTGACATCACATGGATGCAAGAAGTGGGTGGATGAGAAGAATGAGTGAGTCAGACAGTGGATTCCCCGGGACATTCTTTCATTCTTACATTCTCACACCACACCCACCACTGCAACATCGGGAAGTGCAATTCCCACCACACTACTGCACCACATTACGAATACCATATCAATACGCTCCTAACTATACCGATATCCACACAACAATACCTGCAGCATCATCTCTACCACATTACAGACACCATTCCATATTCAATATCTGTCTGACCACACCTATGCCTACACCACCACACCTACAACTACCCTCTCTACCATTTTACGAATACCACCAGTTTACCCACTACCACATCCCTACCACATCACGATCACCACTCCTTACCTTCTAACCACAACTGTACACGGTCACACCTATCGTTTCTACCACAATGTATATACCATCAACTTACCACACTACTACACCTCTACCACATGACGAGCAGCTTAATAACTATCTAACGACACGTATATCTACACCACCACACCACTACATATTGCATACACAGTCCATATCATCCATTTAAATCCTTCCAAACACAGTACATTCATATTACTAACTACACCTCACACAAACACATATATAGACACCACAACAACACCACAACAACCTGTCTTCCTACACCTCACCACATTACCACACCAATTTTCCCTACCGTGGTGTTCCCGAAGGTTCTCCACGTCCCTCAGCCACACTCGTGTCAGAGAAACAGACACTATTAAGGGACTCGGGATCAGGTATGGGAGGCCAGCGAAGGGACATGATGACTTAACAAGGACCAAGAAAATACTTGCTTCCTTTGTGACGGACACGGACAAAAGTGGGGTTGGTAAGTACGCACGGGGAGTAAGGCATATACCTCTCTCTCTCTCTCTCTCTCTCTCTCTCTCTCTCTCTCTCTCTCTCTCTCTCTCTCTCTCTCTCTCTCTCTCTTTCTTTCTTAGCACCTTGATCGTAGCCCAGTGACTGCCTATCGGCCTATCGGAATAATGCTGTCCTTAATATTACAGAGATAAGAGATTAGATTATATTTGATTTACTGGAAGAGGGTAGACGGCTGGATACAGAGAGAGAGAGAGAGAGAGAGAGAGAGAGAGAGAGAGAGAGAGAGAGAGAGAGAGAGAGAGAGAGAGAGAGAGAGAGAGAGAGAGAGAGAGAGAGAGAGAGAGAGAGAGAGAGAGGATTTATGTATACGTGTAAGAAAAAAAAAATGTAATATTGAAGTTTGTTGCAGTATCCCTTTTAATAGTAGAGAATGGACCATTTAACTTCCATTTTCTCTCATCGACCTCAAGCCTTACGATGATGATGATGGTGGTGGTGACCTTGCAAGGAAAGAAGAAGGGAAACAAGAAGGAAAACAGCACCCTAACCCACCCTTCCACCATTCCTTCACCACCTTTCTTTCCCTTTGCTTCCCTTCCCCCTGCATGAACTAAAATATCGCCCCTTTTTCAACTGTCTTTCCTTTCACCTCGTTTGGTAAGTTGCTCCCCAGCGTCTCTTCACTTAGGAATCTACAGCCCGGATCTTGCTCACGTCTCGGCCTAACAGAGGGAGGACTTGGAAACGAGGTCGTCTGTGTGTTTCATCTTTCCGGCCACACGAGACGGACTGGCAAAAGGGAGAGGGATGGGTGGGAGTGCACTGAAGGGGATACAGATGGGGAAGAAGGGAAGAAAAAGGGTGAGACAGAGGGACAAAAGGTACGAGAGAGGAGAGAGCCCGTTTGTTTCATGCACACGAAACTGACTGAAAAACAGGAGAGGGACGGGTAAAAGTGTACAGAGGAAAGAGACATAGATGAGAAAGAAAGGAAGATATGGAAGGAGGAAGGGAGAGAGATACAAAATGAAGTATGAGAGAGGAAAGAGAGAGAGAGAGAGCCTGTTTGTTTCATCTCTCTGACCACATGAAACGGACTTGAGACTACACAGAAAAGGACAGGAATTGGGAAGGAAGGAAGGTAGAGATACAGAAGGAGGTACGAGGGAGAGAGGAGAGAGCCTGTCTGTTTCATTTTACTCGGCACGAACTGGAGCGTTAAAAAGAGGGAGATGCCAGAGAATATGAAGAGGGAGAGGTTAGATGGAGATAGAGGTAGGAAAGGAGCGACAGAACAGGAAATAAGAGAGGAAAATACCTGCCTGTTTCACATTCCTGGACGCAAAATGCATTATCAAAGAGACTGGTGATAAATTATAGCAAAAATGGAGGGAATGAAGATAGGGGAGAGATAGGGAAGATAAGAGAGAACTGACAAAGGTAAGAAAAGAGACATGGGAATGTTTTGAAGGGAGAGAATAAACATGGGCATCTAAGAAGGGAGAAACAGAGAAGGAGGTATTATGGAGGAAACTTGCAGCGATGTGAAGGGAGTGCCGGGAGGGGAGGGGGGAGAAAGCCAGTCGTGCGGGGAAAAACTAGTAGTAGTATTAGAGCGAGAAGTTTGTCGGTAGGCCTGAAAAGCAAAAGTCAAGGGAAAGAGGAAGTTAGAAAAAAAAAAAAAGCAGGAAGGATGAAAACAAGGAAGCAGGAAGAAAAGGAAGAATGCAGGAAAAGAGAGAAAAAAAGTGAGAAAATATATTCGTACGTAAAAGGAAGAAAATAACAGGAAAAAAAAAGTAAAAAGAAAGGAAAGAAGAAAGGGAGGAAAGCAGGAAGCATGGAAACAAGAAGCTGAAAGAAAAAATAGAAAGTAGAAAGAGAAGAAAAATGAGGAAATGTAGGTAAATAAAAAAGGAAGAAAGCAGGAGAAGAAAAGTAAGGATAAAAGGAGAAAGGACATAAGAAAATATGAAAAAAGGAAGGAAGGAAGGAAGGAAGGAACAACAATGAGGGAAGAGCTGTAGTGAAGAAATAGGGAGAGAAGGAAAGTGGAGGTAAAAACAGAAGAAAAAAAGGAAAGAAATGAGGAATAAGTAAGCAAAAGATGAAGGAGAAAAGGAAATATATAGGAAGAAGGAAAGAAGGAACGGATGAAGACAGAATGGAAGAAAGGAAATACTTGTATGGGGAAGGGAGAAAAAGAAGGAAGGAGGGAAGGAAGGGCGGGAAAGAGGAAAAAAAAAAGTGTGGAAAGGAGGGAGGAAGGCAGAAGGGAAGGAAGGAGGAGAAACAGTACGGAAGAAAGGAAAGAAAGAAAGAAAGAAAGAAAGAAAGAAAGAAAGAAAGGAAGGAAGGAAGGAAGGAAGGAAGAAGAAAGACAGAAAGTAAGAAAGGAAACATATGGAAAGAAGGGAGAATGAAGAAAAAGGAAGTAAGGAAGGAAGGAGGAAGACAGAGACGAAGAAACGAATGAATAAAAGAGAAACTCGTCTTTAAAGCGGCAGGGAACACGTCAGTAAAATATTAGAGAGAGCCCCTTTTCCCTCTCTCCTTCCTTTCCCTTTCTCTCCTTTCCTTCGCTCCTGATGCATTTACCTTCTCTTGCCTCAGCCCCGCCCCGCCCTCCACGCACGGCTGCAGCATGCGTCTCTGTTTACTTGCAACGCTTCAACTCCTCCGGAAGTCAATATGTTGTTGATGCATTGTCTAAAATATGAAACGGGGGGAGTTGTCCTCGAAGGAAGCTGTTCGTGTGTGTGTGTGTGTGTGTGTGTGTGTGTGTGTGTGTGTGTGTGTGTGTGTGTGTGTGTGTGTGTGTGTGTGTGTGTGTGTGTGTGTGTGTGTGTGTGTGTGTGTGTGTGTGTGTGTAAGGAAGGAAGTAAATAAAGGCAAGGAATAAGGAAAATAAGAAAGTGAAGGTGTTTATGGTGATGTGATGTGCTGTGATGTAATGGTGATGATTTTCCAGCTGTGTGATGAGATGTGACGTGATGCGGTGATGAGCTTGTCGTGTTATGGTACAGTGCGGTGTTCTGTGGTGTATAGCGTATGCGTGAGTGGTGCATGTTGCCTTTTTTTACACACTGCATAATATTCGCTCATGCACGACAATGAAGTGGTGTGCGTGTAATGTGTGGTGAGGTGTGCGTTGGAGAATGTGGTGGCGTGACTGAACCATCGCTGGGTAAAGAGGGTGATGAACTCCCTGCAGATGTGGTGAACGGGATGTGAGTAAGAATGGACTAAAACAGGTGTGTGTGTGTGTGTGTGTGTGTGTGTGTGTGTGTGTGTGTGTGTGTGTGTGTGTGTGTGTGTGTGTGTGTGTGTGTGTGTGCGTGTGTGTGTGTGATAAGATGTATGATGGTGTAGGTGCATGTTGGTGGTGCAGGTGAAGCATACTGTAATGATGGTGGTGGTGATGATGGTGGTGGTGGTGGTGGTGGTGGTGGTGGTGGTGGTGGGTGGTGGTGGTGGTGGTGGTGGTGGTGCACTAAGCCGACATGCTGCAGGTAACTCAGGTGCGATTCGCGTGACTGTAGATTATCTAGCCCCGTGACGCAGTAAGGAAGCGACTCCTCAATTACTGCGTCTCTCTCTCTCTCTCTCTCTCTCTCTCTCTCTCTCTCTCTCTCCTCTCTCTCTCTCTCTCTCTCTCTCTCTCTGATAATATGCACTCTTCCTACTTCCTTATAAATCTCACCACTACTCTCTCTCTCTCTCTCTCTCTCTCTCTCTCTCTCTCTCTCTCTCTCTCTCTCTCTCTCTCTCTCTACCTCTTTTTATGGTACTGAATGCTCTGTTTCCGTTTTTTTTTATAGCACATTACTTTCTCTCTCTCTCTCTCTCTCTCTCTCCTCTCTCTCTCTCTCCTCCTCTCTCTCTCTCTCTCTCTCTCTCTCTCTCTCTCTCTCTCTCTTTCTTTGTCTTATCTTTCTATCTTTTATTGTCAGCTTCCTCTGTGCTTGTGTTTTACCTTATCACTGAAGAAGGCAAAAACTGATGAGTGGGATGGCTAAACGAACGTGTGTGTGTGTGTGTGTGTGTGTGTGTGGTGACCCAGGCAATGATTATGATAAGTGTAACTAGTCTATTTTTTGGGTGACAATGGTAACCTTACAAGCAGATGATATCAGTGTGGTGGTTTGGTGCCAACAAAGGTGTGTGCGTGTGCATCCATATGTGTGTGTGTGTGTATATGTGTGTGTATCCAAGGTTTACACACTAATTCAATCACCCCCGTGTGTACCTCCGTGGTGACGTCCTCAAAGTCCCCAGGTCACGTCTCGGGGGCGCTGCACGCGGCACGGAACACATTGAACATAAGTATAAACCCTTTAAAGAGCGAGACAGTTGAGCCTCCTTACTGATCCCCCCCTCCCTCTCCCTTCCGCCCGCCGCCACTACAATCCCCCTGTCCCTGCGTCTGACAGCTCACCTCCCGTCCGTCAAACACACACACCACCAAGCCTGATAAATGGATCCCAGCTCACTAAATAGCAGGCCTCGCTTTCCCCTCAACATCCCCTGAATTATGGAATTGATAGAAATGATGCACCTCGTCTCATCCACCCAATCTATCGTACCCCTTAGTGTTTTCTGGATGTTTATTTCATAGCAGGTATTAAATTTATTGAGGAGCATCACAGACCGGCACCTTGGAGTTAGGCAGGCGCGGCGCATCGTCCTCTATTTGAAAGTTTCAAGATGAGTAAGGCGAGACGAGGCAGACAGCCCCAGGCAAGGAAATCGCCAGATATGAAACGTGCCACTTTCACTCAAGTGGTGCACAATGGCGCCTAGATGACCTGCCCCGGCCCGCCTTGCTTCAAGACCGTCCAATGTGTGTGAACAAATAACATGGGAGGAACAGGTGTCAGGGAGCAGAGGCCGCGCTGGCTCGCCGCATCAATACTGTCACTACCCACAGAGCTCACATTACGGCCGTGTGGCGACACTTGGGAACACTCCACCACCATCACACACTCCTCCACACTCCCACCGGATGTCACTGCCCTCAACACATGATCGTCTACACTCCTCATAACCACTCCAGACGGAATATCCATAACGGTAACGGGGCCATAAGGCAGAGGTAAACACCACGGAGCAGAAAAAAAAAAAAAAAAAACACTGCCTGGCAACAACTCCCGGTCACCAAATCGTGAACCAAGACACAATTTTCTCTCCACCGAGGCACAGCTGCGACCAACACTCACGGGAGCTGAACAGGTGTAGCCTCATGGTGGCGAGGGCCGACGGGCATCCCTGTGGGGCCTCTGGCAGGGCGGCGGAGGGCCTCGGAAGGCGGAACAGCAGCGGTATAGTGGTGAGACGCAGCGGGAGTAGGAGCGGGCCACCGCCACTCACGGCACAGAGGAAACGTGTGGCGTCCGCGGTGGGAGGGATGACAGCCAGCGACCGGCCCGCTGCTGCTGCTGCTGCTGCCACCCTCAACCCGCCCCCTTTTGTCTTCCTCTTGCTCACACGCACGCACTCCACGTCAGCCCCAAACACACTAAAACACTTCCACGCCCTCTAAACATCTGGAATTATGAATGAAAAATATACGAAATGGACGAGAGGTAGGCGTCTTCTCCCAGGGACGAGCGCCGCCAACATAAAGCGCCACTAAAGGGGCGAGAGGATCCCAGGCGGTGCACCATCCCGCAACTCACGCGAAAAAGTGACAAACCACTAAATGCACCAGATTTATGACGTCCTGAATCTCTGCACATGTCTTAGCTGCGATGTTCTCGCCCCTGTGAGTTCCCACGCCTTAGCAACTGAGAGCGGGCGACATCCAGCACTAATACAATTGGTTACAATGACATTACCGTGCCCTAGATTAATAAAAACTAGTCAGTTCCTCAGATCACCA
This sequence comes from Scylla paramamosain, assembly GCF_035594125.1. NCBI lineage: Eukaryota > Metazoa > Arthropoda > Malacostraca > Decapoda > Portunidae > Scylla > Scylla paramamosain. The sequence continues at coordinate 17,405,944 of NC_087172.1, forward strand.
GCGTCGCGCCGTCAGCTGTGTGGGGAGGCGTCTAGGAGGCGTGGGAGCGAGGTGAAGGTGAGTAACAGAGGTAAACAGGTAAACAGGCCCCACAGGGAAAGAAAGGCAGGGGGGACGGGCACGTGTAGGCCTTGACGCACACTTCCTCTTCCATCCCACCTCTGTAGGATCTAACTCGCCTTCAGATTTCATGATTTTAATATTTTAATCTCTCTCTCTCTCTCTCTCTCTCTCTCTCTCTCTCTCTCTCTCTCTCTCTCTCTCTCTCTCCTCCGCGTTGAGTGTGAAATCTGCACAGAGAGAGAGAGAGAGAGAGAGAGAGAGAGAGAGAGAGAGAGAGAGAGAGAGAGAGAGAGAGAGAGAGAGAGAGAGAGAGAGATTAAAATATTAAAATCATGAAATCTGAAGGCGAGTTAGATCTCTCTCTCTCTCTCTCTCTCTCTCTCTCTCTCTCTCTCTCTCTCTCTCTCTCTCTCTCTCCCCCTCTCTCTCTGCAGAGTTCACACCCTACGCGGAGAGAGAGAGAGAGAGAGAGAGAGAGAGAGAGAGAGAGAGAGAGAGAGAGAGAGAGAGAGAGAGAGAGAGAGAGAGAGAGAGAGAGGACGTTACCCCAAGTATAGGGTCAAAGGGGCATGGGAACTGCAGTGGGATGGGAGTTGCGGAGATGGTGAGGTTGAGATGATACGAAGGAAGGGATGGAAAAAAAGATAGGAAGTGTTGGAGGAGGTTATGCAGGTGAGAGAGGGAGGCTGTAGTGGGGAGAAGGAGAGGAACAGTAGAGGGTAGGAGTGAGTGGGGAGGGCCGGGGGCGGGAGCGTGGTTAAGTGTCACTAAGAGTTCGGGAAACTTTGACCTTCACTAATACCTGATCTGCTTCCCATTTTAGGTAATGACTCGTGATTGGATGAGATTAAGCCGATGGAAGCACGCCTAGCACCAGCCCGCGTCACTCATTGGCTGCGAGTTATGCACGAAAACCGATCACCTGCTGTACCTACCTCCACTGTGTTATGTGTTTTCCGTCTTGCGTCGTTTGATCTGCTAACATTCCTCTCACTCAATACGGCAAGTGATGAATTTTTAGCCTCAGAGAACTCAAGATTGTGGGAAGACTACGCATCGTGGAAGTGAATTCAGTATGTTACTTGAGTGAGACAGGCGAAGTAAAACAATCCAGTAACCTTTTGTACTTAATTCCACTGTGTTATGTGTTTTCTCTCAATCTTGCGTCTTCTTATCTAACATTGCTCATATACGAAACGGCAATTGACAGATTCTTAGCCTCGTAGAGAATTCAAGATTAAGAGATTAGATATAGTGAAGTGAGTACAGTGTGTTGCTTGACTTTTGAACGTGTCTATACTTTGGCCTGACACCTCCTGATATCCTGTGGCACCACGCAATATGGGCCTCTCTCGGCTTACTGAAACCATACACAGGGCCATTATCCGCCTCCCTGCCTCACTCGGAGACTATTTTTATATGC
>NC_087172.1:17412429-17424929 GCF_035594125.1 Scylla paramamosain
AAACTAATTGAAAAATATGTACTGCGTAAAGGTTGGAGAAGCAGAGGAATACATGAAGCGAGGGAAGGCAACGAGAGGGAGAAAAAGAAAAAACGATGTAATATTTTGTATGCCTGTGTTGTTACGAAGGTCGACGCAAATGTAAGGCTTCAGGAATACATAAGTAGAACACTGCATTATGAATACGAATGTGGCGCAAGGTGAGTACTTTTATCGTCTTTGTTTCAATGTTAAAAATGAATGGACCAAATCACAATACAAATGAAAGTGGCACTACTGGTGGAAAATTTACAAGTCGCATTTTAAACTTTCACCAGAACATTTTATTAACAAGAAAAAAAAAGAAGAAAAAAGCAAAGGAGTCTAGAAAGTTTACTGCCATTAGTGACTTTTTGGAGATTTTAATGTAAACTTGCACTAGATCATTTTATCAGTCAAGAGAAGAGCATTGTTGTAACATCACTTTCACCATCTTTATCCTACATCACTATTCTTCAGCAACTATCACTATCACTTCATCACTATCCTTAATCCCTCATCACTATCCATCTGTCACTATCTTTCACTATTACTATCACTGCAACTTCATCAAGACCATTTATTCTTCCTCACTGTCCTTCATTAATATCACTAGCGCTGCAACTTCACCATCCTTCATCTCTGTCACTATCCTTCACTATCACAATCCCTATCCTTCATCACTATTTGTCACAAACCCTACATCCTTCACCTCTACCCTTCATCCTTGTTATGGTTACAGTTCGGTTGCGCCAGAAGCCATGACAGTCACAGGTTTTTAGGAGACGAAGTGAAGCCCCCGGTCCTTCCCCACCACTAGGTCTTCTTAACCCACTGCAAATAACTGACCTGGCACAACCCTTGAACTCCCAAGGCATCCCACCCACCCGCTGTTCTCCCACCTACACGCTACAACCTCTGTCTCTCCCACACCTAAATACGCACCCCTCCCCTATTCTCTCTCTCTCTCTCTCTCTCTCTCTCTCTCTCTCTCTCTCTCTCTCTGACACACACTTCCGCCAGCCTGACACCTCTCACTGCCCTCTCCCATCTTTCACATCCTCCTCCTCCTCCTCCTCCTCTCACCTCACTTCACCTCTCTTACTTCACAGCTTCTTTACCTGTTCATCATCACGTAGGCCTCTCTCTCTCTCTCTCTCTCTCTCTCTCTCTCTCTCTCTCTCTCTCTCTCTCTCTCTCTCTCTCTCTCTCTCTCTCTCTCTCTCTCTATCTCTCTCCCTCCCTCCCCCTTTCTCTTTCTCAAGGTCACACAACAGTATCATTCACCACTCCCCACCCCTTTATCTCTCTCTCTCTCTCTCTCTCTCTCTCTCTCTCTCTCTCTCTCTCTCTCTCTCTCTCTCTCTCTCTCTCCACTCGGGCCAGGATTAATTAATGAATTGTGGACATCGTGGCGTCGTCATCACTGTGCTGAAAAATGTACTGTTTGCTGGCGGCACTTGGCGGGAATCCAATCAATGAGAGGGGTGAGTGGCCTTGGTGGTGGTGGTGGTGGTGGTGTTGGTGGTAGTGGTGGTGGTGGCGTAGAGGAAAACAGTGACTCTCTCGAACATTTTATGGGGTGACGCAACTAAAATACAGGTGACTTTGATCGTTCGTTTATATGGCTATGTAGTAGTAGTAATGGTAGTAGTAGTAGTAGTAGTAGTAGTAGTAGTAGTAGTAGTAGTAGTAGTAGTAGTAGTGGTAGTAGTAGTAGTAGTAGTAGTAGTAGTAGTAGTAGTAGTAGCAGTAGTAGTAGTAGTAGTAGTTTTAGATAATCCTTTTTTTGACCACTACGCATATTGGGTTTGGCACCTTCAGCTTGCCTTTTTGTTTATAACTTTTTGTTGCCCTAAGCCCGAGCCCACCTTGCATAAAAGAGTAGTAGTAGTAGTAGTAGTAGTAGTAGTAGTATCATTATTATTATTATTATTATTATTATCATTCTTCTTCTTTTTCTTCTTCTTCTAGCAGGTGAGCGAGAACTGCGTGATGTGAGGACAAATCATAATATTACGGAAGGTTTTGCTGTGGCCGCGTTCAGGATTTATTTAGCTGCGTCGTTTTCGTTCAGGCGATGACAACATTTTATAAACACTGTATACTGAGCGGAACACGGTCGTAAATATGAATGTGAATTATGGAGCACGTCTGCATTATATTTTATCCACAACTCTTCTATTCATTCCTATGTATATTTTCTGGCATCTTTCCGAGTGATAAAGTTGAATGGTTCCTGAAGGTTAGTATTATTGTCTTATGTTCATGTTTTATTCAAGTGCTTTTCGTTAAATTCCTCCTTGTCAGCGTGAAATAGTAAGTCTTCCCATTGTGTTTCCATCATAACTTGGTCCATTACGAGGAGCTCTAGAATAACTGGTATATATATAAAGTCTCACGCCTCCATCGCTCCGGCAGATGAAACTAGGTCAGATCACACTTTTCATCATTATATATGTCATTATAGTCACACATTGTTTCTCGTACATAACCTAACATAACATAACTGCCACCTACAGCCTCCTAATTCGTTCTAGGAAAATAATAATAATAGTAATAATAATAACGATAAAGGTAATGTCGTATGGTAACAACATAGCATACGGTGTTATTACTTACAAAATAATATAATTCCGCCAGCCAAAGCGAGGCGTGCGTAACTGCATAATAATAATGAATCACGCTAAGCTGATCTACCATTCATGAAATCCTACGAGTGCACTGCAATGGCTGGCGGTGGTGGGCGCCTCACCTGACTGGCTGATCGCTGGCCTTCCTTGGGACACTCCTCGCCACGCTTCACTCCTTGGCAAGTTCCCGTCGCTCGGCTTCGTCAGTTTTCGTTGAGAAAAATCGTATTCGGCTTCGTCTTGAAGTTCCCAGTTCGCAGCATGCGGCAGCGCCTTCTCCAGGAAAAATTCGCATTCCCTTTAGTTCGTCAGCTTGCTTCACTCGGGCCGCGTCGAGGAGTTTCGCTACACTTCGCATGTCAAGGCGTGAGTTCCCCCTTGCTTGTAACTCCGCGCTTCGGATCTCCTTCCCTTCCTCCTGACGCCTTAGAGCAGTCACCTCTCCCTTCTCCTTCGGGATATAGAGCCATGGTGATGCTTCCCTGGGGTGAGGGCTCGGGCACTCCCATATCCTGCCCCTGAACCAGAGACCACACCACCTCGCCTTCCCTGCGGCCTCGGGGACATCTGGGAGGAGGGGCAGCGTGTCTACACCTCGTCGGCCACTAGGATCTCAGTGCAGACTGGATCGCAGGAAGAGACTTGGCAGCAGTCGACCTTTGAGAGGCGGTAGAGGCCCAGGAAGGCAGCGAACATGAGTGCCAGGACCCACACCACCATGGCCGAGGGAACAGGGCGGGAACAACCAAGGAGGAAGATGGACGAGGCCGCAGTTAAGAGGAGGTGGAGGAGAGCAAACAGAAGTAATCTCCTTATCTCCTTCCCTACTTCCAGGTGGAGTGAAGATGGCGGTGGTGGCGGAAAGCGACGACCAGAAGGTAAGGAGAGGAGAGGAGAGGAAGGAAAGGAAGGAAAGGAAAGGGAAAGGAGGAAAGAGGGAAGGAAGGAAGGCAGGAAGAGCGGCAGCTGGCGGAACCCACAGACGACGAGGAATGAGACGTGGAGGTGCTGATGATGGCAGTGTTCACGGCGCGCACGCACATACGCACACAGAGAAAAAAAACACAAGAATTATGCCAAAAATACAAAATAGTCACGTCAAATTCCACAAAAAAAAAAAAATACATATCGTCAACACACACACACACACACACACACACACACACACACACACACACACTCTCCTATCTCCCCAACACACAGATAGACCTTCCCCATCACGCACACCCACCACTCATCCCCGGCCAATAAAATCATCCTCATAAGGGTCACAGCAGAGTCCCAAGAGGCTGGCGGTACAATTAGCGACCGTCGACATTGGCTCTCACATGTACGACCTCAAAGAAAATTAATGGGAATGTCGTTTTATGTGACTCGGTTTCTTTGACACGCGAGCACTTACAGAGAGAGAGAGAGAGAGAGAGAGAGAGAGAGAGAGAGAGAGAGAGAGAGAGAGAGAGAGAGAGAGAGAGAGAGAGAGAGAGAGAGAGAGAGAGAGAGAGAGAGAGAGAGAGAGAGAGAGAGAAACCATCCGTCAAGTGAGTTTAATAACATCAATTCCGAAGATATGGTGAGTTCCTGTGATATAACTACATAGTGACCTCTCTCTCTCTCTCTCTCTCTCTCTCTCTCTCTCTCTCTCTCTCTCTCTCTCTCTCTCTCTCTCTCTCTCAATTTCCTCTCCCGGATCCACTCCCCGGCACGCAATCCCTCACCAGTCCTATGCAAAATGTAACAGAGATAAGTGAAGAAATGCAAAAAGGAAGGAGTAAGAGAGACAGAAAAAGAAAAAGGAAAGAAAGAAGAGAGGAAGGATGAAAGGAAAGAAGGAAGGAAGGAAAGAAGTTCAGGAGTTACTGAAGGAAAGAAGGAAGGAAGGAAAGAAGGAAGGAACAAACTAACGAACGAACGAATGAACGAACGAAAGAGGGAAGGAAGGGAAGGAAGAAAGAAAAAAAGTAAAATAAATAAGATCAATGTAAAAAAAAATACTACAGAAAGGGTAGAAATAAACGAAATGAATAAAACATAACAAAAGCGATATGAATAACAAATAAAAGTAAATAAACAAAATAAACAAATAAAACAGTAATAACACGAACACCAACAACTGTATACAAAAAAAAAAAAAAAGTAATGTAAACACGCAAAACCACAAAACAGTCAATCATCTCATCACTCTCGCGCCTTCCTTTAAGCACTGCAAGGCGGGTCTCCCAAAGGCTGGCTGGGTGACTGGCTGGCCGGCGCACTTCTCATCAGCAGCTCTCGACCCGTCACCGCCCGCTAAGTGGCATTATAAGGATCCCTCGCCTCTCATACCAATCCAATAAGTTAAGGGGATGCGCGTGGCTCTGGAAATCGCATTAGATCGCCACCTCGCCTCCTACCCCAACTTCTGTCCCTGCAGTATTCCTCCTCCTCCTCCTCTGCCTTCTGCTCCTGCTCCTCCTCCTCTTCCATCACGGCGACTTTCTCCTCTTTCCCTTCTCTGCTCTGACTTTTCTTCTTCTCTTCTTCTCTTTTCCTCTTACTTTTCTTCCCTGACTTTTCTTCCTTCTCCTTCCTCTGCGACTTCTTCGTCTTCTCTCTCTCTCTCTCTCTCTCTCTCTCTCTCTCTCTCTCTCTCTCTCTCTCTCTCTCTCTCTCTCTCTCTCTCTCTCTCTCTCCCTATTTCTCGCCCTCTATTTCGTGGTTTATTTTTTTTACTCTCTCTCTCTCTCTCTCTCTCTCTCTCTCTCTCTCTCTCTCTCTCTCTCTCTCTCTCTCTCTCTCTCTCTCTTTCCTTCCCTCTTTACTACTTGTTTTCTTTCACTTTTATTTTTTTCTCCCTCTCTTCTTCCTTCTTCTTACTTTCTTATCGTCTTCCTTCTTCTCCTCTTCCAGTTCTTTATTTCTATCACACTCCTTTTTTCTATAGTTCCCCGTTTCTCTCACTCTCCTCCTCCTCCTCCTCTACCTCCACCTGCCCCTCCTCCCATTCCTCCTGCCCTCCTCCTCCTCTTCCTTGTCTGCGCCTGCCATGTTTGTGGGACTTGCACCAATCTCTCTCTCTCTCTCTCTCTCTCTCTCTCTCTCTCTCTCTCTCTCTCTCTCTCTCTCTCTCTCTCTCTGCAAGGCCACTCACTCTTACTCCGCGTGGCTCGAGTGAGTTAAGTAATGCCAAGAATTGATTATAGATTCACGGAACACCGCTACGTATTCATTGCTACTGTTGCGCGTGAAGAAGATTACGTGGACGTGTGAAAAAGATTACCATTATTTTTTGATCCGTGAAAATCTGATTAGCTTGGAATCCGTGTGAGTGCAGCTTGTGGGAGTGACCTTGTGAGTCATTTCGCGAGTCCATGGTGAAATAAGAAATAAATGTTGATGTTGATTGATATATGAGGTAAAAGATATTAATTACGAGATATATACTCGTACAAATGATAAAACCTGTAATATTTTGAATGTCGGTCTCACTGCAAACGCTCAAGCGCCTAATTAATAAGTAATAATATACTAAAAACGTAAATAAGGTAAAAATAATAATAAAAGACACGAAAAGTAACTAGACATGTAAAATGAAAAATAAGAAATAGAAATTAGGAAAACATGTTCTCTCTCTCTCTCTCTCTCTCTCTCTCTCTCTCTCTCTCTCTCTCTCTCTCTCTCTCTCTCTCTCTCTGCAGTATTCCATCCCTCGCTCTCTCTGTCCTCTTTTTTTCGTCTTCCTCTTCCTCTTCCTTTCCTCCTTCCTTTCACCACCACAGCGATGAAATTAATGTCAAAAATATTGGGAAAACTCGATTATTGACATAACAGTTTGAGAGAGAGAGAGAGAGAGAGAGAGAGAGAGAGAGAGAGAGAGAGAGAGAGAGAGAGAGAGAGAGAGAGAGAGAGAGAGAAGGAAGTGACGTCACCCACCATCATGACCACTAATGTCCTCTCCCTCTCTTCCTCTTCCCCTCTTCCTTCCTCTCCCTCCCCCTCCCTCTCTCTCTCCCCTGTTCCTGTTTACATAAACCTGACAAAGTTTACATCAACTCTTCCTCTTCAACTATTTATATAAACCTCACTTTCCCTCTCTTTCCCTCTTTCTCCTTCTCTATTTGAACAAAGTTTCCTGATGGGTCTCTCTCTCTCTCTCTCTCTCTCTCTCTCTCTCTCTCTCTCTCTCTCTCTCTCTCTCTCTCTCTCTCTCTCTCTCTCTCTCTCTCTCTCTCTCTCTCTCTCTCTCTCTCTCTCTCTCTCTCTCTCTCTCTCTCTCTCTCTCCTTAACTTTTCTTTCTGTTTTTCTTTGCTTTCTTATCACATTCTTATTCTATCCTCACCTCTCTCTCTCTCTCTCTCTCTCTCTCTCTCTCTCTCTCTCTCTCTCTCTCTCTCTCTCTCTCTCTCTTTCCTTGTTATTTTTTTCGCTGCCTTTCATCGTATTATCATTCTTTACACATTCTATTTACTCTGTCTTCACTTTCATTTAAGCTTTTCTTTTCTTTTCTTTTCATTGCATTTTAATTCTTTTTTCTTCTTTGTCTTTCATATTTTTTTTTATGTTTTGCTTGCCTACTTATCTTCATTCTATTCTTAATCTTTTCAATTCTCTTTTCCTTTCTTTCTTTCTCCGACATTTTCTTCCTGTTTTTTCTTTCTTTCTCTTGCAATATTATCGCATTATCTTTATTTATTCGTTATCATTCTTTCCTTCCCACTCCTTCATTTTTCTTTACCAATCCCGTTTTATTGCAATTTTATTCATCTCATCCATTCTATTTCTCTTTCTTTGTCCTTAATTTTTCTATCCGTCTTTCCTTGCCTTGTTTTTTGCACTCTCTCTCTCTCTCTCTCTCTCTCTCTCTCTCTCTCTCTCTCTCTCTCTCTCTCTCTCTCTCTCTCTCCCTCGTCAAACAGAACTACGTAAGATTCTGGTCACTTTTTTTCTCTTCTCTCCATCACTGTAGGAAGCAACTGATCTAAGCCGCAGGGAGGGAGGGAAGGCACGGAGAGGAGGGAAAAGAGAAGGGAAGGAGAGAAGGAGGGAAGGAGGATGGGAGAGGGATGGAGAAGAGAGGAGGATGGGAGAAGGGATGGGAGAGAGGGAATGAAGGAGACATCAGGGAAGGAGAAAGAGAAAGAGGGAGAGGGAAGAAGGAAGGGGACACCAGGGAGGGAACAGAAAGGAATAAGAAAAGAAGTGAAGGGAAGAAGAGACAAAGGTGTGATAATGAACATGGGTAAAGGACAGGTGTGTGGGAAGAAATGGGTGAGTGTCCTGAGGTGAGAGGAGAGAGAGAGAGAGAGAGAGAGAGAGAGAGAGAGAGAGAGAGAGAGAGAGAGAGAGAGAGAGAGAGAGAGAGAGAGAGAGAGAGAGAGAGAGAGAGAGAGAGAGAGAGAGAGAGAGAGAGAGAGAGAGAGAGAGAGAGAGAGAGAGAGAGAGAGAGAGAGAGAGAGGTGCATGGGAAAATAGACAAAATCGTAAAGGAAAGAAGTAAAGAGAAAACTGAAAGAAGTTGAGAAAGATGAAAGGGAAATAGAAAAAAAAGAGGAGGAGGAGGAGGAGGAGGAGGAGGAGGAGGAGGAGGAGGAGGAGGAGGAGAGAAGTGTATGTGAAGAAATACGATAACAGAAAATAAAAATAAGTGGCTAAAAAAACAACAACTGCGGTTCGGAAAAGAATGGAAATAGAAGAAAGAAGTGATAAGAATGGAAGACAGAAATGTAAATAAAAACAAGGAAGGAAAGAGGCTGGCAAGGAAAACGGAAGGGAGGAAGGAAGGAAGGACGCTTGGAAATAATGAACCGATACTTAGAATAAGAAAGGGATGGGCAGAGAGAGAGAGAGAGAGAGAGAGAGAGAGAGAGAGAGAGAGAGAGAGAGAGAGAGAGAGAGAGAGAGAGAGAGAGAGAGAGAGAGAGAGAGCGCTGACGCAGGATGGCAGGATCCTCCCGGCCTCACACAAATCCTACCGCAGGACACGCCCCGACAACTCCCTAAAATGTTGTGACCTAACCTTCACAATCCCGGCTTGGCTTGCTGCACCATCCCGTGACCTTGACCTACCAGCCCTGTTCTACTTCTTACTTATGGCCTGAAGTTTGCTGCATGACCTTAACTCTGCGACCTAATCTATACACCCTTTATATTTTAGTCCTCCTAAGTTAACATACACATCAAAACTCTCCTTTTCAACTTACACCCCCTAACTTAACTATTATGCCTATTCTAAACTAACTCAGTAAATAAATATGAGCTAATTATCTACTTGAACTGACGTATCTCTAAGTCCATGTGATTTATATAGTTCACGTGGCTTATTCAATGCTGTTTTGTCGTGTTGACCTACGTGGCCTAAATTATCAGTCTAGCTCGTCTGTCTTGGCGCCGTGACATGAATGGTATATATAATTACGGCGTGGTATAATGTAATGAATAATATTCGTACATAACTATTCATATAGCACAAGTGACGCCATCCAGCCTATCTGAGCTAATCTCCCTGAATTAGCCTACCTGACCGGCCTATCTCATCAGCCTACTTAATCAGTCTACATAATCCAGCTTATCTAGTCAGCCTGTCTAACCCAGCCTGGCTACTCTAAGGATTCTAACCTGACATGACCTCTCTAGTCTATAAAAGTTAATTCACGTGACTAGCCCTATCAAGTCAGCCTATCTAGTCAGCCTTTATAACCCAGCCTGTCTATCTTAAGCTGATCCGTGTAGCATGACCTGACCTCACATGTCACGCACCACCACTCATGACCCGCCCTGACCCCGCCCAGAAACAACACGGCCCGCACCACACCGCTCACCGCATCCCAGCCTCCGTCACCATCAACACCACACACGAGCACCACCACGCTGCCTCTGCCACGCCCACCACACTGCCACGCCCACACACCGCAACACCGCAACACCACACACCACAGCACCACGGAGCCACTACAGTTCCAGGCCGACTGTGCCTCTTGGAATACTGCCGAACACTGGAAGCTCGACAAGGGCTGGAAGACTCCCTCCCTCCGCCCCTCCTTTCCCTCCTGCCGACGCCCCTCCTCACGCCCCACCCTTCTCTCACCCCTCCCTGGCACCTCTCCAACCCTCCTTACCTGCCTCCCCTCATTCCCTCCCTCTCTCACTCTCCCTCTCTTTCTCCTCATCGGTTTGTCCTTCCTCCTCCCTCCCTCCTCCTCCTCCCTTTACCTCTCTCTCTCTCTCTCTCTCTCTCTCTCTCTCTCTCTCTCTCTCTCTCTCTCTCTCTCTCTCTCTCTCTCTCTCTTTACCTCCCCTTCTCTCCCTCCATCTGTCCTCTATATCATCCTTCCTGCACTACTTTCTTTCTTTCCTTCTCTTCCTGTGTGTTATTGTTGTTGTTTTTTTTTTCGTCTTGTTATTGATGTTATTTGGCCGTATTTCTCTATTGTTGATAGTGTTATTGTTGTTGTTGTTGTTAATATTATTTTTTGAGGGTGGAAATTGTCGGCGAGAGAGAGAGAGAGAGAGAGAGAGAGAGAGAGAGAGAGAGAGAGAGAGAGAGAGAGAGAGAGAGAGAGAGAGAGAGAGAGAGAGAGAGAGAGAGAGAGAGAGAGAGAGAGCAAATACTGTTAGAGGAAACATAGGGGAGGTGAGAGAGAATGTGGCGAAAGAGAGCATGATAAGGATGTGGGGCGACAGAACAGGAAAAAAAAAAGGAAATGATATGGAAAGAGGAAATGGAAGTATGAAAAATAAAAACATGGTATAGAAAGATAACGTTAATTAAATATGACAGGAAGAAAGAAAACGTTGTAATGTAAAATGAAAGGAAATGATAAACAAACCTAACAAAAATAGACAAATACAGATAGATAGATGGATAGACAGCAAATAGATAGACAGATAGGAAGATACGTAGGTCAATAGATGAAAAAAAGAATAAATAATAGATGATAGAAAGTTCGATAAATTATAAAAGAGGTACGTATTTTCGGAGGATCAGTGACAGTGTGGCTTCGTGGTACATTGCTAAACTCACTGCCTGGAGATTCCCCGTTCGATCCTGACTCATAATGATTTCATGGTGGAGGAGGTAGCGCTTTCTCGTAACCCTGGGCGGCGCCACGTGACCTCGTTGTAGTGCGACGTAACTTGATCGATTTTCTTGTTTCTGAGGGCATCAAGTGGCGGTGGTGTTTGTGTACAGCGGCCAGCGTGCGTGGAGAGGCAGCCATTGACCAGCCCTTACCTGCCACACTGTTAACCTATCCATTCATCAATCTATCGATCAATAATCAATCCTGATCTATATAGCAATCAATCAGTTATGCAGGAAATCCATTAATCTATCTCTCTCTCTCTCTCTCTCTCTCTCTCTCTCTCTCTCTCTCTCTCTCTCTCTCTCTCTCTCTCTCTCTCTCTCTCTCTCTCTCTCTGCCCCCACAAATTACAGTTAGCATGTAATCATCTGTATGTCTGTCTGTCTGTCTGTCTGTCTATCTGTCTGTCTGTCTGTCTGTCTGTCTGTCTGTCTGTCTGTCCGTCTGTCTGTCTGTCTGTCTATCCGTCAGTTTAACCGTTGCACTGATTTTTCCTTTTCTGGTGAACTCTGCTGCTGGATTATTTTACTTTTTTTTTTTTTTTTTGAGTGAAGCAACACGACATTAAGTTTGATGAGTCTAGCTTTTTTCCCTTCCCCTCCCCGTCACTGGTGGGTGTGCGAGACACTTCGGTGATGAAAAGATCGGGAAAAACACGGCTAGTCTGTGTAATGCAGCGGAATTAAAAGGCGAGCTCGTTGTAAATTGTAACTTATAAACTGTGCACTGTAAACCATGCCTTGTAAAATCTGCCTTGTAAACCATGCCTTGTAAACTGCGCCTTGTGAACTGTGCCTTGTAAACTGTGTTCTTGTATATTGTGCGCCGTAAACTGTATATTGTAAACTGTGCCCTGTAAACTGTATATTGTAAATTGTGCCCTGTAAACTGTACATTGTAAACTGTGCCCTGTAAACTGTATAATGCCAACTACGTCCTGTAAATTCCACTGTGTAAGCTGCAATTGACGTGAGCTGTCAGCAAAGGAGGCAATTATGAGGGACAAAAGTAAAAGCTTCGACTTTCACCAGATGCGGGGCCTGAACTGACGAACTTGAAGCACGCAACAATAGAGGCACGTGACGGTTGTCCGCTCTGCGTGTTGTGACCAAATGGAGACTGACTACAAAAACTCGTACTGTAAAAAAAGTTACCTTTGAACTACACATACAAAAAAAAGCTTCCCTGAATACAACAAAGACATGGCATCCTCTAACAACAACTGTACTGCAAAAGATGCTTTCTCTGTATTGCGGCGAAATGAGGACAGCAAAGGCTTCAACTATAAAAACAAAAATAACTATTGAATATTATAAAAAGGACTCATGAATACAACAAAGGGATGCGTCTTCTCCGTTAACTGTATTACGAAGGACGCTCAGCCGTCATATATATATATATATATATATATATATATATATATATATATATATATATATATATATATATATATATATATATATATATATATATATATATATATATATATATATATATATATATATATATATATATATATATATATATATATATATATATATATATATATATATAAAAGAACATGCATCCTGACTTGTGCATATCAACTGAAAAGGAAAGTGATGCCACGTAAATAAAGTAATTAGTATGGGAACTGTGATGCCACTGCAACTTGGCGCATCAGCGTGACGCAACACTGCAACACACACACACACACACACACACACACACACACACACACACACACACACACACACACACACACACACACACACACACACACGAGTTACCGTCACTGCAATGCTTGTTTTC
>NC_087172.1:17429929-17469929 GCF_035594125.1 Scylla paramamosain
GGCGTGTTCGTGCTGTGGCAGGGAAGGGTTCAAGCTGGCCGGGGCTGTGGCAGGGAATAAGCGTGGCTGGGCTGGGCTGTGGCAAGGAAGGGTCCAAACTGGGCGGGGCTGTGGCAGGGAATAGGCGTGGCTAGGCTGGGCTGTGGCAGGGCAGGATTGGGCGATGCTGTGACAGGGAAGGGGCAGGGCTTGGCGGTGCTGTGGCAGGGAAGGGGAAGGTGCTTAGCGGTGCTGTGACAGGGAAGGGGAGGGGCTGGGCGGGGCTGTGGCGTGGAAGGGGCGTGGCTGGGCGGTGCCGTGGCAGGGAAGGAGCGTAGCTGGACGGTGCTGTGGCAGGGAAGGGACGTGGCTGAGCGGCGCTGTGGCAAGGAAGGGGCATTGCTGGGCGGCGATGTGGCAGGAAAGGGGCGTGGCTTAGCAGTGCTGTGACAGGGAAGGGGTGTGGCTGGATGGAGCTGTGGCAGGGAAGGGGCGGGACTGGCCGGTGCTGTGGTAGGGAAGGGGCGGGACTGGGCGGTGCTGTGGCAAGGAATGGGCGTGGCTGGGCGGTGCTGAGGCAGGGAAGGGGCGGGACTATGGATATGCTGTAGAAGGGGAGGGACGGGGCTGGACGGGGCTGTGGCAGGAAAGGGTCGGGACTGGGCGGTGTTATGGCAAGGAATGGGCGGGGCTGGATGGGGCTGTAAAGGGGAGGGACGGGACTGTGGCTGTGATGTGGAAGGGGAGGGACGGGGCTGGGCGGGGCGGGGCTGTGGCTGTACTGTGGAAGGGGAGGAGCGGGGCTGGGCGGGGCTATGGCAAGAAAGGGGCGGCGGGGCTGTGGCAGTGCTGTGGCATGTAAGGGGCGGGGCTGGGCGGTGCTGTGGCAAGGAATGGGCGATGCTGGATGGAGCTGTGGGACGGGATTCTTGAAACACTGCCCTTTGAAGAGACATCCAATGAAAAACACTGCCCTTCGAAGACACCCTTTAAAAAAACGCTGCTCTTTGAAGAGACGCCCACTGAAAAACACTGCCCTTTGAAGAGACGGCCACTGAAAAACACTGCCCTTTGAAGAGACACCGCTTAAAACACTGCCCTTTGAAGAGACACCGCTTAAAACACTGCCCTTTGAAAACACCCTGTAAAAAACACTGTCCTTTGTATAGACACCACTGAAAACACTGTCCTTTGTATAGGCACCACTGAAAACACTGCCCTTTGTACAGACACCACTGAAAACACAGCCCTTTGTAGAGACACCACTAAAAAACAATGCCCTTCGTATAGACACTCACTACAGAACACTGCCCTTTGTATAGACACCACTTAAAAACACTGCAATTTGTAGAAAAACCACTGAAAAAGAAAAAAAACATCCACACACAAAACGCCCATTGTACAGACACCCACTAAAAAAGAAAGAAAGAAAAAAAAACATTTCAGGTACAAACATACATCTCGTGTGAAGAAATCAGCCCGTGAGTACTTTCTGGTTGGGATCACTCGGAGCACGTGACGCCAGACAAGGGGTGGGGGAGCAGCAGCGAGGTGAGGGGGGCAGGCAGAGTAGTATGGGTGTGGTAAAAGCTCTTGAATTATGGAAAGTGTGGCCGTGAGGGGCGGAGATCAAGAGGGGCGAAGCTGTAGAGGGCGGGGTCCGTGCAACAGCATTATAGTGGGCGGAGCTTTGTTGGGGAGGAGGTGGGGGGGAGGGAAGGGTAAAGAGTGTTGGGGGGAATGGTGTATGAGCAAGAGGAAGCCAGCTTAGGGTATAGCTTCTTAAGGGTGGTCATGGCATGAATACAAAGGACGGCTGTATGAAGGAGGTGGGAGGGTGTGAAGGGGGAGGTGCTGGTGATGGCGGGGTCACGCTGGCGCTGGGTTAAGGTTAAGGGTGTGGCCCTCAGACACGCGCGAGGACTTAAGGTGTGGCGGAGCCGTGTCTTGGTCCGTTTGAGTCAGCTGGTGTGTGTGTGTGTGTGTGTGTGTGTGTGTGTGTGTGTGTGTGTGTGTGTGTGTGTGTGTGTGTGTGTGTGTGTGTGTGTGTGTGTGTGTGTGTGTGTGTGTGTGTGTGTGTGTGTGTGTGTGTACGTGTGTGGTGCGTGAGAGAGAGAGAGTTTGGATAGCAGGAAAATTACTTACAGAAGAATCTCTCTCTCTCTCTCTCTCTCTCTCTCTCTCTCTCTCTCTCTCTCTCTCTCTCTCTCTCTCTCTCTCTCTCTCTCTCTCTGTCTGTCTCGCCCCTCAAGGGATAGTGTAAGTGTGACCGCAGTAATTTAATCCTGGGTATAATTTTCCCCGGAGCACTTCACCCAACACTCGGCTTATTTGTCCCGCGTAGAGCCCGCCCGCCTGTTTGCCCGCCGCCTCCTTCCTTCTTAAAGAGGTGGAGCCTGTAAACACACACATGGCTCCTGAGAGAGTAGTGCAGGCATGGTCGGGGGGAAGAGGACAGTGGGGAATGGGGGGGGGTTCGAGTAAGGCTTCCGGGGTACACCTCAAGGTCATTTGTCCAGGCGACCAGAATACAAACACATGGAGGGTGACGGTGCGGGTTTATACTTGAGTTTGTGGTGAAATTGTCTCCGTTTTTTGTTGTTCTTGTTATTCGTGCGGTGAGTTAATATAGTGAAGTCCACGATGGTATTTCTTTTATTATTATTATTATTACTATTATTATTATTATTATTATTATTATTATCATTATTCTGTAGGTATAAATTTAAGTTAAAAGTTAGTGTTGAAATTCTTCCCATTTTCTTTCCTTTTTCGTCTTCTTAATCCCGGAGTGAGGTATACTTTAGTCTGGGTTGACAAATTTTTTTCTTTTTTTCGTCTTAATTTTGGCGTGAACTTATTCTTAAGTCTGCACGGTGGAGTTTCTTGTCGCTGTTTTAATCTTAATTTTCGGAAGTGAAGTCCTTTTGCTGTTATTTTCCTTAAAGGCGTGTTACTTTTAAGTGGCATTTTCTGTTTTATCCTAATTCCAAAATGGTTTTGCATCCAAAAGCATAAAAAGCATAAAAGTAGAGGATTTTCTAATTAAAGTGTCTAGTTTTACTCTCTCTCTCTCTCTCTCTCTCTCTCTCTCTCTCTCTCTCTCTCTCTCTCTCTCTCTCTCTCTCTCTTCCCGCTGACCTACATAGATATAACAGATCGACGAAATTAGAAACCTCATATCATAGAACAAGCGTATGTGTGTGTGTGTGTGTGTGTGTGTGTGTGTGTGTGTGTGTGTGTGTGTGTGTGTGTGTGTGTGTGTGTGTGTGTGTTTTCCTTCCCGTTCCTATTCGGCACCTCAAACACAGCAGTGACGGGATGTGCTACATTTCTCCCTTTCTAATTTTCCTTTTTTTAATTTTTCTCTTTCTCACGTCTTCTCTTCCTCCTTCTCCCTCTCCCTCCCACTCTCACACCCCTCTTCTCACTCTCCCGTATTTATACACCGCTCCATTTTCTCTCTCTCTCTCTCTCTCTCTCTCTCTCTCTCTCTCTCTCTCTCTCTCTCTCTCTCTCTCTCTCTCTCTCTCTCTCTCTTTTTTTCCATCTATCTCCACATTTCCTTCTCCTATTTCCGGACTGTGGTTCCTATCTCTCTCTCTCTCTCTCTCTCTCTCTCTCTCTCTCTCTCTCTCTCTCTCTCTCTCTCTCTCTCTCTCTTGCTTGCTATCTCGCTTGCGCTGTCCACACACAAATTTGCAGTCTTATCTCCGCCAGCCATAGTCTGCCCGGGAAGAGGAGGAGAAGGAGGAGGAGGAGGAGGAGGAGGAGGAGGAGGAGGAGGAGGAGGAGGAGGAGGAGGAGGAGGAGGAGGAGGAGGAGGAGGAGGAAAGAGATCGCGTGCAAATTTCAGGTCTATTTGCGTGTACGGGAACATGTTTCATTCGATTTTAATTCTACGCACATGAACGACTCTCTCTCTCTCTCTCTCTCTCTCTCTCTCTCTCTCTCTCTCTCTCTCTCTCTCTCTCTCTCTCTCTGTGTGTGTGTGTGTGTGTGTGTGTGTGTGTGTGTGTGTGTGTGTGTGTGTGTGTGAGGGTCTACTCTTTCATGTACGTGTTGCTAATTTTCTCCACACACACACACACACACACACACACACACACACACACACACACACACACACACACACACACACTACAATAGCGTAATCAAATATGCATGTATACACAAAGAGACTTGGATGATTGCCATGAAAACCCTCATTTCCCGCTAATCACCGGGCACTAAGTACGTACACAACTCTCAAGCAAATTCTCCGTACTGCTCATACATAATCAGGTTAATCTCCTTATAGAGTAACGAGAATTATACCTTGGAATACTTTAACTAAATGGCGTGCGACTTGTGATGTTGTATGTACGAGATTCTGAAAAAGAAAGTTCACATTGGCTACCTAAAATATCTGACATAAAAAAAATAATCAGCTCAAAAAAAATCACCACTGTCTTCATTAACTTTACAATTTGTAATAAGGAATAGAGTGAAAGTAAATAAAGAAAGTCAAAACTAAACAAGCAAGCTCTGCAGTATACGGGCAAGCTGCGATAATGAATAACTGAAACAAAGCCGCGCCTCTCAAGCGTGGGGAGCGAACACGTAAGTCCATGGCGGGGCGAGAGACGGCGGCGGCTGCAGGGGAGTAAGTAAAATCCGGCAAACGGGCACCGCAGAGTTTCACGACCGCATCCAATTAACTCCTACGTGTATGGCTTTGCGAGGAACCCAAAGGAACCCAACGATAGAGCAAACAGCAGCAGATCTTTTGGCATTTACGCGAATTTAGGTAATAAGCTGTACTATCTAATGTAAGGTTATGGAAGAGGAGCATTACACCACTCCATCTGACGTAGACTTAAAAACTGCTGGCATTGCGTAAACGTTTCACCACCAGGAAGAAACTTCTACGTTGTTTCCACTCAAGAAAAAATAGAAAACAATGTGAGAAGATAAATAGTTTTCCTCTTACCTTTGATGGCATGAAGGTGACTTAACGACATACGTGAAACTTTCCCTTACCTGAAAAATAAGAACTTACATTAGTGACTCAAACACGGCAAGGTCCATACAAGTAACACACGTACAAAATAAACACAAAATATACACAACAGAGACAAACATCACAAACATTAACAATTATATTGTCCCTTTAATAAAGCCACCTTTTCTACCTCCCGCTCTTTTCTTCTTTCCCTTTCTTTCCCCATTACATTTATCCATTCCTTGACACGACACAAAATATATTACAAACATTAACACTTATATTGTGCCCCTCAGCAAAGCCATCCTTGTCACCTCCTCTTTCTCTTTTCCCTTTCTTTCTCCATTCCTTGCTTCGTGCTTTCTCCCTCCTTACGATCCTTTCTACCTCCACTTTATTTTCTTTTCTCCCTACCAAATCTCCTTTATTTACGTCTCCCTAGTCCTATTCCTCTCCCTCCTCGCCTCTTCTCCCTCCTTAAGATCTTTTCATCCTCTAACCAATCTACTTTTAACTTTCCCGACTCCTCCTTTATCCTATTCCTTCCTTCCACCTCTTCACCTCCTCTCCTTTATCTTATTTCTCCCTTGTCATCTCCCTCCTACACTCGTCTCCCTTTCTCTCACCCGTACCAACCTTCACTCTTTTTTCACCCCCTTCTCACCTCTCCCTTTTCGTTCTTTCCCTTCCCACCTCACTCCACGAGGCAAACCAACACATTGACGGGACAAACCATTATGGCAACGGCCTGCCAGCGAACAGGGCTTGGCGGAATTAATAGTCTTGAAAGAGAGCTACACCATCTATCTCTCTCCACGGGAAGGCGAGAGGAAGGGATGGACGCACGGCAGGAAATGGGGGAGGAAAAGGAAATGAGCAAAAGGGATAAAGAAATAAGAAAGATGATTAGATATTTAGTTAGTCTCTGGCTGTCTGTCTTTCTGTCTGTCTACCTGTTTGTCTCTCTCTCTCTCTCTCTCTCTCTCTCTCTCTCTCTCTCTCTCTCTCTCTCTCTCTCTCTCTCTCTCTCTCTCTCTCTCTCTCTCTCTCTCTCTCTCTCTCTCTATAGGATGAAGAGGGAAAGAAGGCGTAGGGAAGGAGACTGTAAATTACTGGCGGACCAATTGTGTGTGTGTGTGTCTAAGATGACGTGTGTCGGATGTTGTGGCTATAAGAAGGAAAAAACGGACCGGCTAGGTAATGGATATCCTTAGTTATGCGCCGCTCTCTCTCTCTCTCTCTCTCTCTCTCTCTCTCTCTCTCTCTCTCTCTCTCTCTCTCTCTCTCTCTCTCTCTCTCTCTAGTATGGGAAAACAGGAAATGGGCGAAGAATAGTAAACAGCAAATGAACACAAAATGGACATACCTAAAGCAACGATAAATTTCGGTAATCCCCCTCCCCCACCTCTCTCTCTCTCTCTCTCTCTCTCTCTCTCTCTCTCTCTCTCTCTCTCTCTCTCTCTCTCTCTCTCTCTCTCTCTCTCTCTCTCTCTGGTCCATAAGTCTGCGTCCCCCACACACGCCGCCGCTTGCCAATCCACTCATTTTTCCAGTTTACCACAATGACTTGTTTTGCATACGAGGCAGATCCTTCTTAGGCAGGATGAAGTAGACTTACTAGACTTATCTCTCCGTCGTCTCCTTAGAACCCTCACTTTTTTTCTCTCCCGCTTTTCGTCTACTCCTTCTTTTCTTGCGTTTCTTTCAAGTGGTCACATAATTTTTTTTCTCTCTCTCTTCTTTTATGTGTCAAGTTTTCTATTTTTTTTTTCTGATTTGATGTTTGCTTTTCTTTTTTTTTACATTATTATTATTATTTTTTTTTAAGTCGTGGTGAAGGTTTGGTTTTATATGTTATTCTTTTCCACTACATGTTGCCTCCCTCTGCAGCTATGAAAGAGAGTGATGTATGGCAGCAATGGCGGTGAATAAATAGAGATAACGAGAGAAAAAAAAAAAATCCGGGATATGCTGATACTATGGCTGCTGCTGCTACTACTATTACTGTCACGACTACCACTACTACTACTACTACTACAAAATTTTCTGTAGTTATCTTTGTTATTGTTATTATAGAAGATTCTGAAGTCCATCATCACAGCCATCACTACCAGCAACATCATCACCACCACCACTAATAAGACTCCTACCTTTACTACTACAACTAACACTACAACACCATCACCACCGCGAGCACAGCCACCCTTACAACCACCAATATAAATCAAAGCCATTCTTCTCCCAGCCCTCACAGGACAATAACTTACAACCTTCACCTTCCCGTCCCTCCACCACCACCACCACCACCACCACCACCGCCGCCGCCGCCGCCGCACACAGGCACAATTAATACTGCAATAAATGAGCCATAAATAAGCCCGGCAATCGACTCGTTTCTTACACAGGGAAGGGGAAAGTAGTGGTAATTTTAGCCACTAGAAGTATTTTTCCCTCTTTGTGCGCGTTTCCTAATTCAATTTGTGATGTTTAATGCTTATGTTTAGTAGTTTCAACTTCGTATATATCCTCTCTCTCTCTCTCTCTCTCTCTCTCTCTCTCTCTCTCTCTCTCTCTCTCTCTCTCTCTCTCTCTCTCTCTCTCTCTCTCTCTTCCTCGTGTTACAAAGATTTAATCGTGCATGCTCTTTTTTTCTCTCTCTTCTATTTCTTTATTCCAATTTTGTCCAACAGTTTCAGCACACTAAAGGTTATGTACTATTGTGTGCATTAAAGTTTTCCTGTGACACACACACACACACACACACACACACACACACACACACACACACACACACACACACACACACAAAGATATTTCAGGTTGTCCCACTTTCGCTTCAGTCTAACAGTTCAGTGCTCTCTCTCTCTCTCTCTCTCTCTCTCTCTCTCTCTCTCTCTCTCTCTCTCTCTCTCTCTCTCTCTCTCTCTCTCTCTATTCTTCACTCATCTTCCACTTCCCTTCACCTTCGTTTCTGCCTCTTTCCCTCTCCCTTCTCCCGTCTCCGCCTTCCCCTCTCCCTTCTCTCTCTCAGTGGGCAATCGGACATCCATTCTCTCTCGAGTACCACTAAGCGGCGACCTAAGTGCCACGGTGTCACTACCCTCCTCTTTCCTCCTTCTCTTCCTCACTCTCCTTCTCTTACTCGTCTTCCTCCTCCTCCAACCATGTCTCAATTTCCCCTGATTTTCTTTCCTTACCTTCGGTTTTTAACTTCTTTGTTTCCCGACTTTTCTTTCTTTTCCTCTTCCTCCTTTTACTTCAATGACCGTATCTTAGTTTCCTGCTTTTTATTTTTTATTTCAGTGTTTACCTTTTTTTTCTTTCTAATATTTCTAGTAACAAGCTGAATAATACTGCCTATTCTTTCTGTAAAGCTTAGTCCTTCTATATCTTCCGTAATTTTCATTTTCTATATCATATTTTAAGCAATCTTCCGTTGTTATATTTCCAAACAACGCTAGCTTCACAACACATAACATCTAATCGTTTTAAATAAACCACTGTTCTTTTAATCATGTCTCAATGTGTTTCCACGTATTCCTGTCGCCTTTCTGGAGTCATGAGCTTCTTCAGAAATTACTCTCGCGTGTCACCATGACCTTGAAAAAAATGGAGCGGTCGATGACGGCGGGCGGAGGTGAGTCACAGCGAGGAGCCCCCACGGTGACGCAAACGGTGCCGCTCAAACATACATGGGCACACACACACACACACACACACACACACACACACACACACACACACACACACACACACACACACACACACACACACACACAGTTGGTTTCACTGTATAGCGAATGCGGGAAGCGACTCTGCACTCTGCATTACGTGTTGCTGTAAAATAGTGACCAACACGCGATCGTATATTACTATTCCTTTTGCTGGGATTCCTATTGTGGTCCAAAAGAATATCTCACTTTTTTTATTTCTACATTTTTTTTATGAGTCCTGTAATGTAGTATGAAGCCGGGGAATATCTGGCTTTCTATCTCTAGCTTTTGTTTCATTTCCTACCATCCAGTACAAAAAGACGTGTCAGGCAGCCTCATAAAAAACTTTAATCTCTACTTCTACGTTTTCATACAATTTCTATCATGCAGAACGAAAAGAAGTATCAGTATCATGAAAAACAACACAGTCCCCTACCTCTAAGTTTTGTTACGATTCCAACTGCAGTGAGAACAAAAATATCTACTAGTATTATGGAAAAACTATCAAGTATTGCCTAAGGGTGGTGGTTCTGTTGAGTGTAGCTTTCTGTTCTCGGCACATTCCACACGTAACTATTTCCACTCTAGCGCATTACAAACCACACTGCTCTCTGCCTCATGCCATACATGTCACACAAAGTTACATTAACCACTAAAACCTTCAACAAAATGTGTCTGGAAGATCGTACCGCGGCCAGCCAGTCCTTTAAAAATCTATCCCCTTTAACATTTCTACCTTGAGTTATGCTAAGTATATTTTTCGGCTGATGGAAGAAGATTTTGAGTCATCTTATATTCTTTCATCAGCGAAGACTGCCAAAAGATTTCTGTCCTTTTACTGTATCAATCTTTAAGTGTTTTCTCCTTGACTTCTCTTGCTTCCTCTTTTCAATTTCAACAGAACCATAGGGCGGCAATTCCTGTATGATAAAGGCGAACTCTTCCCACAGACCTTTACTAAAAAATTCAACACTGGACAGTTCTGCCCTCTCTCTCTCTCTCTCTCTCTCTCTCTCTCTCTCTCTCTCTCTCTCTCTCTCTCTCTCTCTCTCTCTCTCTGGCTGGCTGGCTGGCTGGCTCGCTCTGTGCCTTTCAATATTACAGCAAAATTCTTTCACACTATCCATTCCCTCACGCCACCCACCGCCACCACTACCACCACCACCTCCACCACCGTCGCCGCCGCCGTCCACCATGATATCCTACACATTTTCATAAATAGTCTGCCTCTAATGCAAGCGTCAACTCATATTTTGAAGCCTTCATTCCTTGTTCTGGTCAGCGCAGGGACGGAGTCTTTCCTCGCTATGTTTTTTTTTTTTTTCTCTTTACTTCGCATGCCTTGGACACCTTCAGGAGAGCAGCATCAAAAGAACATCAGGAATCACGCCTGAGGTATATATATATTTTTTTTTTCGATATTACATGAGTGTTTTTTGCCATATTTTTAATTCATAATAGTGGAAATAAAGTAATATTTTCTTTTATTTAAACATTAGTTATAACACGACTTAAAGTTTTACGTTGATGTAACCTAATTTAAAAGACAATGTACGATAATTATCTAGTTGCTGAAAAAAAAAAGAATACATATTTGCGATACAAAAAAAAAGCACAGAATTATAAATGTACAATACATACATGCACATGAAATATGTTTGGGATTACTACTAGTTCTTTTTTGTTTTATTTTTCTTCCTAATCCTCTTGTTTATTCAGCCTCGCGCCTGTCTTCAGCTTGGCGAGTAATGGCCACTGTTCCGCTCCATGCATGTGGGCACGGAACCTTCCCCTTGTTGTTGCAGGACTCGCCAACGCCTTAGTCCAATCGGGTGTCCTCTTACGGCCTCTACTTTAATAACAAAATCAGAAAAATCCTCGCAGGTCCTTCCTAAAGAACCCGTAGCTAGACACACGCGCGCGGAATATTTTGCTGTGTAAGGCATTTGTGTTTTCTGGGTAATTATCACTTTTTCAAGCCGCGTACTTTAGAGGCAAGACAACGCTATGTAAAGAAAGACACAGGCAAGCGTTCCATGTAACTAAACTTTCCAAATGCACTCTTTACCTCTTCTCCGCAACCATACACTTTAGATACACTGCCAACCACGTTTTGTAATTATATTTTGTAACTATATTTTGTAGCTATGATTTTTGCCTACACTTTGTAAATGCACTCTGTAACTGCATCCCATAAAGAGGATAATATAACCACGCTGTGTTATTCCACTTTGTAACGCTGTAGCCACGTGCCGCATGAAACCATTTTTCTCTACAATCTGTAAATGGACTTTGTTACAGCATTCCATTAAGTACACTTCATAATCACGCTATATGATTCAAATTTGTAATGTAGCCATGCGCATCCTTGGAACAACGAAGGATGTGACAAATAAAACGTTCTTTTTCTCTACACTCTGTAAATGCACTCTGTAACTGCACTCCATATGTAAAACTAACCGCTCCGTATTACTACGCTCTGTAATTCCACAGTACAGCTCACCAACAAGCTGTAGCCACCCGTAACCTTCAAACAACGAAAGACGCGTCACATGAAACTTCGCCACCGGAAACACACACAAGAAAAAAACTCCATCTCGAATTTCCCTCGCACGTCAACTAATCGTCATTTGCTTCACGTTCCGGGCGCTCAGACAGAAATAAAGCAAGGCGGCGCAACAAAACAAAGTAAATTGAACTATTCCGGGACGTCAAATAATTCTCCAAAGCATTTCCCAATATAACCATTTTATTGTTCACCTAAAACATTTAACTCGCCCTCTGTTTCTAGTCTTTAAGATATTCCGAGGAAAATCAATAGAAGCACGCCATTTCTCCTCTACCTACGCAACACGGTAATTATATACACGCCGAAAATATTGCACGCATAAAGAGGCACCGTATCAGAGGCGGGGGATCTTGCCATTATATTTAAGTATACAATGTATTTTTCGGGGGGCTCAAGGAGAGTATTAGAGTGCACTGCTGTACGATAGTTTTTCCTCCTCTCTCTCTCTCTCTCTCTCTCTCTCTCTCTCTCTCTCTCTCTCTCTCTCTCTCTCTCTCTCTCTCTCTCTCTCTCTCTTCCCTTCCTCTGCCCCGCCACGGCCTCTCCTCGTCGATTATGTTTCCGCTGCCAGACGTGGGGATTAGAAGAGGCTTAGACAACCGATTGCTAGTGCGGCGTGATGTGAGGGTGAGGGGCGCGCACTCTTTCTCTCTCTCTCACACACACACACACACACACACACACACACACACACACACACACAGACCATTAACATGCAACAGTCATTATATAACACGTACGTGCATCTAAAAAGGCGTGCATGCAGATACTCGTACATTAGCACCCAACCATCCACCCACACCCACCCACTCACCCCCCCCCCCACACACACACACACACACACACACACACACACACACACCAGTGACCTTGAACCCTCACCTGGTCTAGTGACGTACATGAATTTGCGTCACGTGGCAGATGTGGCAGACAGGTGTGTGTGGGAAGGACTGTGGCTGTGACAGGTGTGGTAATTATGAGTGGTGAAGGTAACATGAGGGATGAGGCAGGTGTGTGGGTGGTCAGGAACAGGTAAAATGCGTGACATGCGGACAGGTGTGGGAAAGAAAGACACAAGTGTGTAGCTTGCAGCCGATGTGGAGGGAAGGTGGATTTCATAACATGTGTGGAGTGAGTAAGTTTGGTATACCTGGTGTAGGAACGGTAAGGTTTTGTGGATCTAGAACGCATCTGGTGTTGGGTGTTGCTAAGTGTGGAGGGAAGGTGTGGGTGAATTCAGGTGTGGGTAATGAGGGATGTGGGTATTACCAGGTGTGACTGAAGGGCTGGTATACCTGTTGTGGGAAAGGCGTGGTTGGTGTTGAGCTGATGTTGGGTGTTGCTAAGTGTGGAGGGAAGGCGTGGGTGAATTCAGGTGTGGCTAATGAGGGGTGTGGGTATCACCTGGTGTGACTGAAGGTGTGGCTGGTATACCTGGCGTGGCGGCATCCAGACCAGCTGATCAGGAACAGGTATTGATCCGTGACCCACTGACCGCTTGGCCACGCAACCCCACATCTGTATCTACACACCTGTACACTTCTTCCCACACTACCACACCCCACCATACATGCCCCAATACTCCCACACGACTGTAAACTCTTTCCAAACCACACCACACCTAACCACACCTGCTCCAACACCTACACATCTGACCACTATTCCTTCACCACAACACCCCACCACACTTGCCCTAATACCCCTACACATCTGTACACTCTTGCCACACCACGCCACACTACACCATACCTACCAGCACCTCACCTACACCTGCTTCAGCATTCCTACACATCTGCATGCGATTTCCATACCACACCAAACCTGCTCCAGCTTTCCTATTCATCTGTATTTCCAGAACACACCAAAGCTTCCTTCACTATACTAAGCCTTCCTTCACCACATTCTCACCACAGTTTCCAGTATCACTTCATTTCTTCTCACGCCTCACCACATCCTCGTAAATCTCATCATATCCAGCCACGCCTCGTTCTATTTTCCCGACGGTTGATCCCATCTCGCCACTCGCCACCAAGTCTTGCCATTCTCAGCCACGTCTCAAAGTTTACCTATACAATCTTTCATCGCAGTCTGAGGAACACTAAAGCTTACTTCATCATGACAGGCGGACTTACCCAACACCGGCTGTTCCCCGCACTGCACACTCACCACCACACCAGCACACCACATCACGTCACTCGTCCGTCATCACATATCTTTGTTACGTCCGCTACACACACACACACACACACACACACACACACACACACACACACACACACACACACACACACACACACCATAAACCCACACAGCACCACCTTCTTAAGCCTGAAGAGTGTGGGTACCTGCACCACCACAACTACCATACAGATAACCATTATGTAATCACTACACCACCACCACCACCACCACCACCACCACCACACTTCTTCATAACTTCCACCGCGCCGCATCACACAACTACGCATTTAAGCACCACACACTATTTCACCACCTGGCATCCTTTTATTTATTAATCACACCATGTCTCCTCTACCGCACGTTTCCCATACACACTCCTGCATCTTTACAAGCGACCAAACTCTTATCACCATCAGCCCACCTACACATAAACATGCAACACCACCACAAACAGTCATACTATCACTCTATCACCACCACCACCACATCTTTCGTCTTCTAACACACCACAAAACAGCCACACCATCATACCACCACCACCATACACATTCCGTACACCCACCCCATCACCGCATTCAAACAGTATCACATCACCACCAAAACACGCGAAAACCACCATAAACAACAATATCCTCACCACATGCCATACATACACACCACAACATACACAAGCAGCCACAAAACGATCTCTCTCTCTCTCTCTCTCTCTCTCTCTCTCTCTCTCTCTCTCTCTCTCTCTCTCTCTCTCTCTCTCTCTCACCCTCCCAAATACCACACAGCCCAGCCTGCCATTAATATACTTTCAGACTCTTAAACACAAAGCATTTTTCTGCCCTACAACGCTTCCGCTCAGCCACCGGAGCCCCGCATCCCAGTTTTACGAGGGGTAGCAGGTCACCACACACGGCATACCTCTCGTAGCTCTCGTCCTTAGCTTAGTCTCGCTGAAAAATGCCTCTCTTACCCACCACCACCACCGCCACCCCTTCCCCAGCTGCTTGCATGCCCTGACCCCCTGTACAAGCAAAATTAGGGTTGTGAGAGCCAGGCTTCCACCACCCAAACTTTACGACGACACCAGCCGCTCTCCCTACTCCTCCTTCCCTACCCCTAACGTCGGTCACCCGCTGCCGGCCGTACGACGCGACCCTACACCCACACCGCCCACTATTCCAGCCCCTCCCGTCTCCCCCAGCCTTAGATTAAAGTAGGCCGTGTTTAGCTGCGCCATCCTTACAGTGGCTTGGGGCGTAACAGTGTAGGGTGTACGCCGGGGAATGGAGGGAGGCACGCGGCGGTATGTGGCTTATACGCCGAGGATTGTGCCTTATATGCGAAGGAATGCAGCTTGTTCGGTCTGGAATTCGAGAGAGAGAGAGAGAGAGAGAGAGAGAGAGAGAGAGAGAGAGAGAGAGAGAGAGAGAGAGAGAGAGAGAGAGACTTGTACATGTGTGGAAGGAAACAAAAAAAAGTCGATGATAAGGAAAGGTCATGTTGTTACTGTGAATGAAATAATCAATGAGAGGCCTACAGGGAGGACCAGTAGGCATACACTCACGGGGCTGGACAATGGTGCTCCTACAGGTACTTGAGGCTCCCAAGGTTACGATGTCAAAGTTGTGTAATTCCGGGTCACGGATTAGTAGCGAACTTCGGAAGGCGCGAGTGTGCTACGGGTCAGGAGGCATGATAAAATAAATAAATAAATAAATAAATAAATAAATAAATAAATAAATAAATAAATAAATAAATAAATATAAAAATAATAAATAAAAATAACAATAATAAATAAATAAAGATAAATAAAAGACAAATAAATAAATAAATAAATAAAAAATAAACAATAAAAAAAATAAAATATAAATAAAACAGATAAATTAAATAAAAAAAATAAAATGACAAAGATAAATAAAATAAGTAAAATTAAAATAAAATGAATAAATAAATAACGTCAATAAGTAAAATAAAAACCGGTATTCTTAACCATTACACCGCTATGGTTGTCTTTTGGTAACATTCACAGTAATAAAGGAATAGAATTTGCACGGACACGTAGAGAAAAGAGAGAATAAGAGGTTAATTTTCTATTTTCTAAGCTACAAAACTAAATGACATACTTCACTGCAAAATATGTCTGAAAGGGACTGTGAAAAAGAAAGAAACGTTTACCACAGAAAGGTTTAAAGTTTTGGGCGTCTTATCTTGACTTTGACTATCTTTAACACGCTATAGTGGAAATTATTGAGCTTTTCAAGGTTATTTTCACGATTGTAGTGGTAGTTCAACAAGCTTCCTGCACTATTCATAGGGAAACACGCATAAGAACCTAACTAATCACCGCTGTGGCCTTTGAAAATACTTGTGATGAGACAGACGAATGTTTAAGAATAAAGGCTAAAGGCCGATGCTGTCAAAAGCCTCGGTATCTTTTACTGACATCAACTTTTTAACACGCTCTGGATCTTACTGGAGTTTTCAAGGGTAAATTAATAATCTTGGTGATAGATGAACAAGATTTCTGCATCACCACTGGAAGAAACACCAATGAGAACCCGAGTAATTGTCTAAGTGGTCATTGAAATAGTTTTTATGAAAATCCAAGGCGTTTAAAAGTACGAGGCATGGGGAGCTGATCCAGTCCACCCTCGCAGGCTTCCACTGACACACCACACTGGACCTACGCTTTAACCCTTTGAATGCGATGAAGGAATGAAAATGTGTTGCGAGTTTAGAGGAAGATTAGAAAAGACGTAATTGGCGGCAAAGTTATGGAGAAGTTCAAATCCTCCGCTGTTTGCTGTCTTGTCTTGCCTCTGTGCAGTGTCTAAGGTTACTCAGCTGAAGTGAACTATGCGGCATTAGCAGACAAAGGGCTAATACTTCCCCCATGAGGCAACACAATGGTAACGTATTCTCAAGATTTTCATACACAACATTCTAGCGGAAGTGAAACTGAGGCATCGATGACAACGTATTGGCTTAGTGTAACATTTTGATTTCATATGGCAGGTATTGTAAATAAAATAATAATAGAGAAATGAGTTAAGAAAGCGTCATTCCTAAAATCTAGCTAACCAATCCGTCACCAGACAATCGAACATTCACGTAAATAGTTCAAAAGATTGCCGGCAAAGAACAGTGTGCCTACTGCTGGAGCTCCTGTCACATCTAAATGACAACACCACTTACCTGATGTGTAAGTTTTCAGATAGTCGTTCCTGAAATTTAGTTGACGAATACGCCACTAAACAATAGTACATTTACGTCATAGTTCGTAAGACTACAGACAGTTGACAGTGTTCCCCTTCCAGCAGCTCATGTCACAACTAAATGACCACACCACTTATCTGACGTCTCAGTTTTCAGCTCCCTGGCGCGGCTGGGAGTGATCAACACGTAAAATGGGATCGCCGCATCACGACAACCGCAGTGATTGACAGGTAAACAATTGTAATACGCAGCGACACGCCACCTGTCACTCAGAATAAGGAAGGATACACACTCACCAGGTGTTTGGAGACCACTGCTCTAAGGCTTCAGATCAGCTTGGGTCAAGGTTGGTAAACACACACACACACACACACACACACACACACACACACACACACACACACACACACACACACACACACACACACACACACACACACACAAACGAGTGAACTGGCCCTGGAGGCTTGCAAGGGCATGCCGTGAGTGCCTGAGTGGCGAGGCGGGAGGAGACGAGGGAAAAAGGGAAGGAAAGGGATGAGCAAGAACAAGAGAAAAAAGCGGAAGACAGATGGGAAGGTACAGAAACAGGAAGGGAAGAAAGACGAGCTGGAGCAAAAGGAACAGGTTCAGGGAAAAGAGGGAGCGAGGGAGGAGGAGGAGGAGGAGGAGGAGGAGGAGGAGGAGGAGGAGGAGGAGGAGGAGGAGGAGGAGGAGGAGGAGGAGGAGGAGGAGGAGGTGTATGGGAAGAAAATAGTGGAGGAAAAGCGACAGGAAGATTTGTGAGGAAGGCTGGGTAGGCGGTGCAAGGCTGTGCAATGTTAGATGACGGTATGCGATGCCAGGGGAGGCTTTGGGGTAGTGGGCACTGTTCTAAGAGCGGCGACTGTGCAAGGCTGCCGGGATGTGTACGGCTACCAGGAATCAAAGCCTATTTGTTCATAGCCACACGTTAGGCTGCGTGCGCCTGTCAGGGGCTCAGGGACCACCTGCAGGGCTGTCAGGAGCACATAAGCCACCCACAGAGATATGTGCGGCTGTTAGGGGTTTAGGGACCATCTAGAGGGTTTTGTGAGACAGCCATGGGCTTAGGAGGCTGCCAAGGGCTTAGGGGCCACTCACAGAGCTGTGTGAGTATGTCAGGGACATCCTCAGGGCCCCTACAGCCACCAAGGGTCCCTATCTGGTGCTGGCTGGCATCAGGACACAAAGGCGCATCAGGGCGTGCGTCACGGGAGACAGGGAGTCAAAAACAGCGTCAGGGAGACGCCGCCCCGCCACGCTGCCTCCTCTGGCCGTCACGTCACAAATCTCCATCTGTGAGGGTTCTTTCCTTCAACCCAGGACCGCCACTGTTCACTTGTCTCTCAGATGTTGAGTGGAACCACTGCACTCCACCACCACCACCACCACCACCACCACCACCACCACCACCATTCTCCCCACGTGTGGCGGCTCAGCTCAGGCCCAGCTCAGGCCCAGGCACTGCCGCAGGGACTTGGTGATGGTCCTCAGGGACAGGCGGTGAGGGGCCTGGAGGCCTCAGAGGCGTCCCATATCCTGCTGAAGCGGTGAATCTTCCAGGACAAGAATACCGACCGCAGTGACAGCCGCCACGCCGCGCCCCAGCCAAGGTTTCGAATTTTCCACATAATTTTCAGAGAAAAGGAGGAGTTGGACGTGTAGGTCGCGTGGAATGTGTGAGGCTTACACGATGCTCAGTATGACAGCAAGGTATGTGAGGGGCAGTGAGGGGCGCGAGATGGTGACCTGAATGGGTAAGACAGGCAGTGTACGAGTGAAGATGAGAAGGGGAGCTATGCAGGGCTAATGAGGAATGGGAAGGGCCGGGAAAGGCAGGCCTGGGCTTGGTAAAAGGCTTCGCCCAGCTGGAGGGGAGGCCTAATATGAGAGAGAGAGAGAGAGAGAGAGAGAGAGAGAGAGAGAGAGAGAGAGAGAGAGAGAGAGAGAGAGAGAGAGAGAGAGACACGTACACTAGGGCGGCGGCTCCTCCCTCCCCTCCCCCACCGCGCACTCCCCGCCTGCCCGCCTCCCTAAAGCGAGTGGAATCGTCGGAGGTATTTTTGCCTTTGAGACGCGGCGCCTCCCACTTTTTCTCATTCGTCCAGTGTTTGGCTCGAGTTCATTCAATTTCCCTTCTTATTCCCCCAATTTGCGTCTTGCTTCTTTCCTCAATTTGTGTCCCGCCGCCTTCCGTCTGTCTGTCAGCGGCGACGTGGAGGGAAACACGCCGCGCTCCACTGTGCTGCTCGCGTGCCGCCTCTCTGTTGCTATTATCACACGCCCCTACCAAGTTTAATATGCAAGGCACGTGAGCGAGGAATGAATTAAATCTTCCCCTTTAAACGCCGCATATATCAAACTCGACGCTCAGATTTGCATTTCGTTCTCTGTCATTCACACGCCACTTCACTTCACTTCACCGTCGAGGCAGAAGGACGGACCCGACCTGCACGACCTGCCGTCTGTGTGGCCTACTTGCCTGGCTATTTGAATTGTCCCACCCTCTAAATGACCTTTCCACACTCATTACTTCCCACAAACTACACGTTTTTCTTCTAATATTGTATTCTAGCGTAGTGAAATGATACAGCATAGTTGGAACCTTCTCCCTCTCTTCTTTAATACTGTAGTAATGTAAAATCTTCCTAATATAAATAGTAGTACAATGCAGCAAAATCTGACACTATATCACTGTAATCTAGGGTAGAGTAGGGAAATCAGGCAGCCTACAGTTGAAACCTTCCCTCTCTCTTCATTCTAATATTAACAGTAGTATGGTGAAGCGAAATCAGACACTTTAGTACTCCCATCTTGTGTAGAGTAGTGAAAGCACTGTCATCTAGTGTGGAGTAGTGAAATCAGGCAGTCTAGTTGGAATCTTCTCTCTCTTCTCTAACACTAGTAGTTATGGATAGTCTTCCTCATATAAATCATAGTGGGCAGTGAAATCAAACACTCTAATAAGGATTTAAAGGTCCCTTGCAATTCAAAATATCCTGCAGTCTCCTAATAGAATATGTAAAAAAATGAAATCCTGCCAGCAAAACGCCTTGCTCTCTCACCACGACTATTTTCAAAGACCACAAAGATACACAGCCGCGTTCTCAAGACTGTTTCTCCTGTTAATAATGCAGACATCTTGTTAAACTATCACCAGAGCCGTAAAACACTGAAAAAAAAGTGTAACTTCAACTGGAGGCTTTTGCAAGTAATTGAAGTGTAGGGAGAAGTGTTTCAGAATACGGCCCTGATACCCGCGTTCGCTTCCCGCTCGAGTCTCACGTTTCAGGGCCTGGACGAGTGGCTTAAAATCCCCCTCACTGAGAATCGTGACCCTGGACATCGTGGGTCTTCCAGGGGCGCGCCAGAAAAAAAGATGTTCGATATAAAAAGTTGTATCTACGGATTAATGGACTAATGGCACACATGAGTCTTCAGAGAGAGAGAGAGAGAGAGAGAGAGAGAGAGAGAGAGAGAGAGAGAGAGAGAGAGAGAGAGAGAGAGAGAGAGAGAGAGAGAGAGAGAGAGAGAGAGAGAGAGAGAGAGAGAGAGAGAGAGAGAGAAATATACCTTTGTTCTAAGAAAAACTAAAGTCCATTTTAACAGATACATAAGAATGAAATTTTCACCCAGAATGACAGAAAATGAAATGGAATGATTTGGAATGAACTAGAGTATCCTGGAATGACCTTGGAATGATTTAAATGACGGAATGATCTGTAAGGGCATGGGATAATCTGGAATGACCTGTTATTACTTGGAATGACGTGGAATGGCCTGGAATAGCCTGGAATGGTCTGGAATGGCACGACACATCACGTCACAAACTATAATGAGTGATGTGTTTATTTTTTTCCCCTGCACGTCAGAAACACATTATTTCGCCTCGTAAACACACACACACACACACACACACACACACACACACACACACACACACACACACACACACACACACACACACACACACACATATTCAAACAATTCGACAAGGAAAAATAAAAAGTTCCTCGTGGATTTTGCAGCATCAAAGGAGGAGGAGGAGGAGGAGGAGGAGGAGGAGGAGGAGGAGGAGGAGGAGGAGGAGGAGGAGGAAAATGAAAGCGATGACAACAATAAATCTAAAATAGAGGAATGGAAATATAATAGAAATATGAAAAGGAGGTGGATGAGAATGGGGACAAGGAAGAATGAGAGAAGGAGAAGGAGAAGAAGGAGAAGAAGGAGAAAGAGGAGGAGGAGGAGGAGGAGGAGGAGGAGGAGGAAAAGAAAGACGACGATCACAACGAAAAATATATGCAAAATAGAAGAATAGGAATGCGCAGAAAATATTAAAAGAAAGAGGAAAAAAGAAGTAGGAAAATGAAAAGAAGCAGGAGGAGGAGGAGGAGGAGGAGGAGGAGGAGGAGGAGGAGGAGGAGGAGGAGGAGGAGGAGGAGGAGGAAAAACTAAAGATGTGGAATTCCTTACAAATATTATAAGGCTCCTTCTCTCCGTAATAAGCCAAGAGTGAAATATATGCGCCTTACCTAAACTTGTAGAAGACTTTATGGAAAATGGGAAACAGGGAGAGGGTGGAAAAAATAATAAAAAAAAAGGTGGTAAAGGAAGGGAAATGCAAGACGAATGGAGGAGAGGAAAGGAGTAATGGTGAAGTAAGATGCCTGTATTTTCTCCATTTTCTACTCCTTCCTCTCTTTTCCTTCCGCTCTTTTCCTCCCTTCTCCCTCTGTCTTCCTATTTCTTCTTCTTAGTCTCCACTCACTTCTCTTCCTCCTGTCTCTCTTCTTGTTCCAAACCTTCGGTTCCCTTTTACTTCGTTACCTCATCTTTTCGTTCTTAGTTTCTCTCTCTCTCTCTCTCTCTCTCTCTCTCTCTCTCTCTCTCTCTCTCTCTCTCTCTCTCTCTCTCTCTCTCTCTCTCTCACACACACACACACACACACACACACACACACACACACACGGAAGCCACAATTTTAGTAAGTCATCACGAAGCCAAAAACATTCACATACGTACATAACACCCCATGCATTCCTGCACATACATACACACACACACACACACACACACACACACACACACACACACACACACACACACACACACACACACACACACACACACACACACACACACACATACATACACATACACACACACACACACACAGACATTCCTGAAATCCCCTTTGAAGACGTGACGGGCAAAGAGGATCAGATTCCTTATAAAACGATCCAACACGTTTGTCCCAGTGCTCGACCGGAACCTTAACCCTCCTGTTATTGGCCCTCACAGCTGAAATGACACGCGCTGATTGGGCCCCGTCAGCTGAGAGGCGGCTGCTGGAGTGGTGGTGATTGGTGAGTGGGAGGCACGGAGGGTGGGGATGATAAGGAGGCATGGTGGAGTGGTGGACCAGATAGGGTGTGGTGGAGATAGAGGAGGATGGTGGAAGATTTATAGTGATAGTGAACAAAGTGGACTGGGTAGGTAAGACTGGGTTAAGTGAATGGAGGGGAGAAAGGTGGGTTGCGTAACGGATGTGGATGGAGTTCCCTGGTGTGGGGTGGAGCATCAAAGACACGGCCAGGGGGTGGACTCAGTGGAATGGACTCAGTAATCACGTTGTTAGGCCCGAGTCAATAGGGAAATTTAAAAGAAGATTAGAGTCAAATTTATGGATGGGAATGAAAGTTGGAAATAAGTAGGCGTGTTTTATATATATAGTACAGGCAATGCCACATGTAGGTCTATTTTCTAACCTTTTTTTTTTTTTTGAATAGGGAAGTGATAAGATAGCAAAAATAGAAGGAAATAGATGGTGGAGAGGATAACGTTTCCTGCTGAATAGTAGATGAAGACGAAGACGATGAAGAGAATAGTAGAGACATGGGGAAGGGGTGAGGCGGTGCTGGGTTTATGGTAAGTTAGGTTAGATTAAGTTAGGTTCGGTTAGATTGGGTTAGTTTAGTTTAGGTTAGATTAGGTTAGGTTAGGTTTTGTTATGCTAAGTTATGATAGTTTAGGTTAGGTTAGGTTAGGTTAGATTAGGTTAGGTTAGGTTAGGTTAGTTTAGGTTAGTTTAGGTTAGGTTAGGTTAGATTAGGTTAGATTACTTTAGGTTAGGTTAGGTTAGTTTAGGTTAGGTTAGGTTAGATTAGGTTAGATTACTTTAGGTTAGGTTAGTTAATTCGGGGGATATGGTAGACTTAATGGTAGGAATAACAGGGAGGTTTGAAATAGCACTATGTAATTATTGTTGGGGACAGTTAGTGAAGAGAATTAATGACAGTTACAATTGATGGTGGTGAACTGATCAATGGTGAGGGGATAGAAAACCACAGTGGGGGCTAATAGGTTAATAGGTGATAATAGAGGTGGAGAGTGTAGTGGGGGTGAATGGGTGATGGTGGGGAGCGGAAATTAATGGTGGGGATGCTTCGGGGTTGTGGGTCGGTGTAATGGAAAGGGCCAGGCGGTGTTGGGGAGAGTACTGTGGTGGGGGTGCTGGGGGTTCCTGGGAGGTGGTCGGGGAGGGCAATTACTGGTGGGGGTGGTGGAGGTGATGGAGTGCAATGATGCTAACGCGAACACTTAAAGCTTCACCAATAAATTAAAGATGCACCATTAAGGCAACACAAAAAAGAAAGAGAGAGAGAGAGAGAGAGAGAGAGAGAGAGAGAGAGAGAGAGAGAGAGAGAGAGAGAGAGAGAGAGAGAGAGAGAGAGAGAGAGAGAGAGAGAGAGAGACCACTTACACGGGAAAAAAGCGGACCAACAAATTTTATTCATGTAACGAACATTTTTTCAGTTGCCGAGAAGGGAAAGAGAAGGGAAATTTAGCCTTCCCTCCGTACCCCCATGTACCCCCCATTTCCCTTCCTCCCCCACTCCCTCCTTCCCTTCCAGTGACGTCATAGTTGGTCAGCTGATCCACAACCAATAGAATGAAGGAGCTCAGAGGTGGTTAAGCCCCGCCTCTTCAAGCCAGACAACCAATCACCTGCCCAGATAGCCTCTTAAGACCCTCCCCTTCCCTCCTTCCACCAACCACGTGCGTCTATCAACTCGGCAATCGATCTTACTTTCAATATTATAAGCGAGGTCACACCGGGGTCAAGGTCAGACTGAGGGGCGAGATGGGTTACATATGATGGGCAAACACCAACATCCACCACACACACACACACACACACACACACACACACACACACACACACACACACGAGGGTATAATTATAACCCGTGTAAGTAGAACAGTCTTTTCTTCTAAGGTCTCTCACATGTGTGTCCGTGTGTGTGTGTGTGTGTGTGTGTGTGTGTGTGTGTGTGTGTGTGTGTGTGTGTGTGTGTGTGTGTGTGTGTGTGTGTGTGTGTGTGTGTGTGTGTGTGTTTGAAAGCGTATTTAATTATAACCTAAAGCCTTTCTCTACTAAAAGACAAAAAAAAGTCTATAACGGGGAAAAAATACATCCAAACTTTAAACTGGCTGCGTTACAAAAACTGAATTAATTAATAAACGAATAAATAAATAAACAAAATAGTAAATAAATAAACAAATAAATACATATAAAAAAAAGCCGCTGTCAGGCCAAAACGAGCCTTAATGCCAATGTGGCTTTCGGACCAATTTATATTAACAAGAGTACACCATTTTAAAGGGACCATACACCTCTCTCTCTCTCTCTCTCTCTCTCTCTCTCTCTCTCTCTCTCTCTCTCTCTCTCTCTCTCTCTCTCTCTCTCTCTCTCTCTCTCTCTGTCTGTCTGTCTATCCCCTACCCTACACACTCCTCTTACTTTGAATTTCATCACAAACAGCCTCGTGGAGACCAACCAAACAAATCACTATTCAGTCTTCCTTTGTGTTCCTTTCCCCAGCCCGGCCACACGTCCCGTCCTTGCCTCTCACTCCCCCTCACAAGACACAAGAGTCGTACCCCTTTTCCGCCACGCCAAGATGCCCCTGTCCTCTCCCTCGCCTCGACGCCCTCACGTCCTTATCACACTGCTGGCGGCGGCGGTGCTGGAATACTACTGAGAGGAGAAGTTGAAGCCCCACACTGCTGCTCCTGCTGCTCCTGGCTGGACGCACCGTTAAATTGGATGACACGACGACCGCCACCTGACACGGATATAAATAAGGGAGAGGAGCGCGCCAAGGGTCTCACTGCCGACTGGGCGTTTGTTGTTCCGGCTGTGTTGTTTTCAGGTACTATTATTAGAAAGGATGTCGGTGTTTTTACGATTTTTTTTTTTTTTTTTTTTGTACTGTTATAAGGTTTCTTCGTCCTATTATTATTGTTGTTATAATTTCTGTTCCTGTTGTGTTTGATGGTGCAGTTCGCCGCTCATTGATAGGCATGAATAGAAAAACAGCAGTGCCTAACAGTAGTAGTAGTAGCATCACAATCACAACAACAACAACAACAACAACAACAACAACAACAACAATAATAATAATAATAATAATAATAATAATAATAACAACAACAATAATTATCATCATCATCAGCATCACTATCAACATCATTAATCTTAAGAACGCTTCACAAATCCTGGTCTTAACAGCGAACCCTAGAAAAAGGAAGGAGGAAAAAGGAATGAGGGAGGAGGGAAAGGAGAGACTGGAAGAGTGGTCACGGGGCGGCCAAGATGGAAGAGGAAGGTCGGGGAGGCCAAGGAAAACCAGGCGAGGCGGGGCGGGGCGGGGCAGGGAAGGGGCAGGAAAGGAGAAGGGAAGGGAAAGGGAAGGGAAGGGAAAGGAAGGGAAGGGAAGGGGTTGGTCTTGTTACCTCCAGGATTCCTCGCCATCTGACCTCCTGGGATATGCTGAACTCTCTCTCTCTCTCTCTCTCTCTCTCTCTCTCTAGCTTTTTTCCCCCCAGTCTCCACTAATTCTTGTCTTCCTCTTTCCTCCTTCCCGTCTTTCTTGCAATCTCCTCTTATCCTTTTCCTAATTCTTGTTCTCTTCCTTTCTCTCTTTTGTCCTTCCTTCCTTTCCCAATCTCTCCTTATCCTCTTTTACCTTCAGCTATCCTTCCTCCTCCGCTTCCTTATTCTCTCCTCTTATGCCTGCACCCTCTTTTCTCTCTCTCTCTCTCTTTCTCTCTCTTACACACACACACACACACACACACACACACACACACACACACACACACACACACACACACACACACACACACACACACACACACCTCCTTCCCCTCTTCTGTCTTTCTTTCAATCCCTTCTGCTCCTCCTCCATCTCCTCCCCCTCCTCTTGTTCTTCTTGTTCTCCTCCTCCTCCTCCTCCTACCTGTCCTTCCTAACCCAGGCAAACAGGTGGCCTCATTTCTCCTGCCGGGGGAGTCGCCGAGAAGGAGAGGCTGAAATAAAAGGCCATTCTCTCTCTCTCTCTCTCTCTCTCTCTCTCTCTCTCTCTCTCTCTCTCTCTCTCTCTCTCTCTCTCTCTCTCTCTCTCTCTCTGTTTCTCTCTCCCCTCTGCTTATCTCTCCTTTTCCCTCTTCTTCCATATCCTCTCCTTTATCTCATTTCCTCTCCTCTCCTATCTGTCTTTATATCCACATCTCCCCTTCCACGTGTTCTGCTGTATTTCCTCTCCTCTCCTTTATTCTTCTCCTCTCCTCCGCTTTCATTCCTCTTCTATCCCCTCCTAACCTCTTCTATTTCTTCGTTCTAACCCTCTCCTTGCATGCTCTCTCTCTCTCTCTCTCTCTCTCTCTCTCTCTCTCTCTCTCTCTCTCTCTCTCTCTCTCTCTCTCTCTCTCTCTCGAAGCCTCCTATCTCTTCTTAGTTTTCATCTCCTCCCTTTTCTTCCAACTCCAGCCGTGTCCCCATCTCCCTTCCTTTCATCCTCCCTGTCACCTCCACTCTCTCCTCCTCCCCCTATTGTTTCTTTTCGCCCCTAACCCCCTGTCCCTTGCCTCTTCCTCCCTCTCTTCCTTTCATCTCCCCTATTTTTTCTCCCCAAACACCTTTACTCTCTTTCGTCTTTATCTCTTCTCCAGCATTCTTCCTATACATTTCTTATTCTTTTTTCTCTTCCTTATCTTTTCTCTATTACTGTATCTTTGTTTTTCGTCTTTTTTTCTCTCTACACTTTAGTTTTTACCTCCCTTTTTTCCTTTCTTATCTTTACCTATCACAGTATATTTTTTTCCTCTCTTTTTTTCCTGTTTATTTCTCCAGCAACCTTATTCTGCCTATACAAGTGTTA
The DNA here is from genome assembly GCF_035594125.1 of Scylla paramamosain. Taxonomy (NCBI): domain Eukaryota; kingdom Metazoa; phylum Arthropoda; class Malacostraca; order Decapoda; family Portunidae; genus Scylla; species Scylla paramamosain. Next base: position 17,456,813 of record NC_087172.1, read on the forward strand.
TCTTATTCCCTATACCATTTCGTATATTTTTCCTATGATAGTATTTCGTTTTTTCTACCTCCCTTTTTTTCTCACTTCAGTCTTCCAAACTTCTGCCTATGCACTCTTCATCTTCCCTTTTCCATTTTCTTTTATCTTTTCCTATTACATAATTATTGTTTCTTCTCTCCGTCTTCTTCTTTCTCTCTGTTAATACAGTTTATAATTTCCCTTATCATTTCGTATCTCTTCCCATTACAGTGTCTTTATTTATCTCCCTTCCTTTCTTCTCTATTCCAGTCCTCCAATCTCCTCTTCCTTATACAGTTTTTCTCTTCCTTTTCTCTTTTCCTTATTTTTTCCAGTCATAGTATCTTTTATTTCTCTTCTCCCTATTTTTTTTTTCGCTCCAGTTCCGTTATATAAACTTTATCTATCTATACATTTTTTTTGTCTTCCCCTTTTCCTTGTTTTCTCTATGCCATCTTTGTTTCTCCTCTTTTTCTGTCCTTCAATCCTAATATTTTTTTTAATCTTTCCTTTTTCTTTTCTTGTCTATTCTTTTTATAGTATTTTTGTTTCTCTTTTTTTTTCTGTACTTCAATCCTACATATTTTTCTTTATTTCCCTTATTCCTTCTTCCTCTTCTTCTTTCTTCTTCTTTCTATTCCCTTTACAGTATTTTAATTTCTTCTCTTCTTTTTTCTCTGTACTTCATTCGTATACAGCTTTCTTTTTATCTTTCCTTTTCTTTCTTTATCTTCACCCTTCAGTGTATCTTCGTTTCCCCTCTTCTTTTTCTTGTACGTCAATTCTCCAGCTTTCCTCTCCCCTTTCCCTTCCTTATCTTCATCCTTCACTATATCTTCTTTTATCCTCTTCTTTTTTTCTGTACTTCAATCCTCCAACATTCTTGTATCCTTTCTATTCCTTTTGTTTACGTTCAGTGTATCTTCGTTTCTCTTCTTCTTCCTTTTTTTTCTGTTCAATCTTCCTAAATTATTCTACCCCTTCCCTTATTTATCTTCAACCTTCCCTGTATCTTCGTTTTTCCTCTTCTTTCTTTTTCCTGTTCTTCTACCTCCACAATATCTCGCCACCACGACCTCCCCGGCCCCGTCAGCGTGTTCCCTTGTCTCCTTCACCGCCGCCTCCACGCCGCCGCCCCCTGTGAGAACTGGAGGCGCCCTTGGGAGATCTTTGTCTCTGTGATGTTTGTGATGTTTTCCTTGTGTGTTTGTTCACGACTCGCGACACACAGGATCCCCAAGTGTGTGTGTGTGTGTGTGTGTGTGTGTGTGTGTGTGTGTGTGTGTGTGTGTGTGTGTGTGTGTGTGTGTGTGTGTGTGTGTGTGTGTGTGTGTGTGTGTGTGTGTGTGTGTGTGTGTGTATACCGGCCGGTCTGTTCTCGTAATTTGCGTTACTAGTTCCCATAGGATTCTCCCCCCCATCTCTCTCTCTCTCTCTCTCTCTCTCTCTCTCTCTCTCTCTCTCTCTCTCTCTCTCTCTCTCTCTCTCCAACACCGAGTAATCAATGTGTTAGGTTCAGCCACTTCCTGGAAAACTCCATCCCTTCCTTCCCCTTCCTCCCGTTTTCCTCCCTCCCTCGCTTCCTTCCTTACTCACACACCTGGCTCATCTCCCCCTCCCCTCTCTCTCTCTCTCTCTCTCTCTCTCTCTCTCTCTCTCTCTCTCTCTCTCTCTCTCTCTCTCTCTCTCTCTCTCATTTTCCCTCTCCTTCATACAAACGCTATTTCGGCCAAATCGCCTGAGTCCATCCATCCTCCTTCCCATCACAGGTGAAGCAACACTAATTAATTATACGTGACAACAGGTGACCAACGTGGCGTGACAAAGGGTTATTGGAGGAGTGGGAGGAAGATGTGGAGGAGGAGGAGGAGGAGGAAGAGGAATAAATGGGTTAAAGGAAAATATAAGAATGGAAAACGTAGGAGCAAAAGAGGAGGAATGAAAGCAATATGAAAATAAGACTGGAATAATGGAAGATCAGGAGAGAACGGCAGAATGGAAGAATAGAAGAGGAAGGGATGAGGTGGCTAGATAATGAGAATGGAGGAGGAGGAGGAGGAGGAGGAGGAGGAGGAGGAGGAGGAGGAGGAGGAGGAGGAGGAGGAGGAGGAGGAGGAGGAGGAGGAGGAGGAGGAGGAAGAAGAAGAGGAGTAAGGCTCTGATTAACCAACTCATCAAAGTTTGTTGCATCATATCCTGAAACTTTCCAGCCTGAAGAGGAAAGATATGTTGCAGTCCTCCTCCTCCTCCTCCTCCTCCTCCTCCTCCTCCTCCTCCTCCTCAGCCATGCTCTCTCATCACCCACGCATCCCTAAACAATCCCCCTCACCCCCTCACTCCCCAATCACTACCACCACCACCACCACCACAATCACCACACACACAAACCACAACCTGACAACGTCATCCTCGTCTTGACAATCTCCTCCTCCACCTACTGTTACCAACACCACCATACTTCCACCTCCACAATGCGACAAACACACAAACACACACACACACACACACACACACACACACACACACACACACACACACACACACACACACACACACACACACACATTACTCCACATCCCACATACCACACCACAATACATCTAACATACACCACCACCACCACCAACATGGGAGGAGGCAACAGTGGCTGACTTGAGAGGCGTAATCAATAGCCATCTACTCCACCTGCCCACCCACCACCACCACCACCACTATCACAACCACCACCACTACTAAAACTACTACCACTACCACCACTACCAACTCGCCAACACAACACCCTCCCCACACATCCCACGCACACACAAATCCATCTGCCTTCCCACATTTCTCCTTCCCATAGTCTCTCGTGCTTTATGTAAACTCTACGTCTCTCTGCCTTTACATAAACTCCAAGGAAGACAGAGCCGCGTTTCACTTTCTCATGGTCCTTCACCCCCCTGGGAGTTGCTACTTACCTTTCACACGTCTCTTTGTTTACCCTTGAAATATTGCCAAGCCTAAAATGCCTGGCCGAAATGCAATCATAATATGAGTCTAGTGGGGGAAGGTTTAGGGACGGAGGTGAAGGGGAGTAAGGGAGAGGAAGAGAGGGAGGAGAGGGAGAATGACTAACGAACAGACGGACAGGAAGGCACATCGATGCAAGGAAAATATACAGACACAAACAAAGAAACACACACACACACACACACACACACACACACACACACACACACACACACACACACACACACACACACACACACACAAGGACACAAGGCACAAGGGAGTTTGGGAAAGACAGCGATTGCAAAAATTATTCAGATTCATTTCATTCTTATTGATTCCTTGATGAAGTGAGGAAGGAGAAGAGGAGGGAGAGAAGGAGAAAGAGTGAGGGAGAGTGTGATGGTGGTGACAAATCAACTCTCACTTGCACTTCGCCCTCTTCACCTTCACTACCATCACAATCACCACCACCACCACCACTATTAAATCCTAACGTAAAAAGACCAATCAGGAAGCAGCATTATCAAAACACCATTACCAGCTTGACGCAATAAATAAACACAAGGAGGTAAATAAGTGTCACCGCCTCGCCTACATACTTATGACAAGACCTTGGCGCCTCAACACCAGAGTGATCACCGCCCTGCAACACAGTATTCCCCGCAACACGCCATCATCACCATGCAGCCACACTCAAACACCGCTAAATTACTCCCATATACCATCCTGTCACGCGCCCCCACACCCTCCACGCTCCTCCCCCCCACCACACACACAGCCCTCAAGTCATAAATCACTCCTACGCGTATACAGGGTGTAACACGAGTTTCTGCGGACACTGCTTGTGGTGAAAGATGATATTATTCTAAGTCGAAAATGTTCTGTGCACATATGAATTCTGAGGCGTTGTTTTGTCGTGTTTGGAACTTCAAGTGTGGGCTGGCGAGATACAACAGCCGGGCCGGGCGGGGTATCCATGGCGGGATGTGTTGACGTGGATGTCTCTTGGTGAAATTGTGAATGATTCATGATTTCTACAAGTTTTGGAGTTTTACAGCATCCCATGACGAGACGAGTGTTATTAATGGACGGGTGATTACCCATAAGCATTACACAATGATAGTATGGCTGTAATTAACGAAAAATAAAATAATAAGGTACGTGGCACCACGCCTGCCAGGGAAGGGAGGGAAAGGAGCGATGCTAGGAACAAATTAGGTAAGCGTTAGTTAATCACATGTAGTCTCCCGCCAAGATACTAGCAGTGAATACGTTTAGATTGTATTAGATAATTTTGAGAAAAAAAAACTGACAGCAATATTACACACTTACCCGGCCTTTCTATCTGTCGCCCGTCAACATTTGACTTTCTCAACACTGCTATACAAAGACTCAAAATGCATTTGTGCATAGGACATTTTCCACTAAGAGTAACATGTACTTTCACCTCCAGCAATAACCACAGAAACTCGTGTTACACCCTGTATACATGCACAGCTAACCACCGTCCACACACACACAAAAACACACACACACACACACACACACACACACACACACACACACACACACACACACACACACACACACACACACACCTTCACTCGCTTCAACGCGCAATATGACGACTGACGCAAAGTAATACATTTCCAGACACGTTTCCAGTGTGTGTGTGTGTGTGTGTGTGTGTGTGTGTGTGTGTGTGTGTGTGGGTGTGTGTGTGTGTGTGTGTGTGTGTGTGTGTGTGTGTGTGTGTGTGTGTGTGTGTGTGTGTGTGTGTGTTTGTTCGCAGGCAGTGACCTTGACCCTAGACGGACCCAAACTCCCGTCCTGTCACCACACTCATCACTTCCATAACCCAAGACCATCACCACCACCACCACCACCACCACCACCACCACCACCACCACCACCACCAGTGTCGTGTGCTGCCTATATCTTCCCCTAAATCACGCACCCCGCCCTCTTCAATGGCCGTCATCAACCCAGCCACTTTTTTATTATTTCTTAACGTAGGATGTTTTACCGTAACGACTCTGGTAATGGGGGTCGTGCGAGGGGCCGGGGTGTGGTTTTATTAGTGGTCCTGCTGGTGTTTCTGCCCCTCCCTTCCTGGCGCCAGACGGACCGATAGGATTAAGACAGCGGGACGTAAATATTGCATGACGGAGCGTGGGGGTAACAAACGATTGTTGTTGTTGTTGTTGTTGTTGTTGTTGTTGTTGTTGTTGTTGTTGCTGTTGTTACTACTACTACAACAACAGTAAGAAAAACAACAAAACTACTACTACTACTACTATTGCTACTACTACTACTACATTATCATCATTAAACGTGGCTGGATACGATCGCTCCTACCTATTTTTTTTTTTTTTTTTCTGGAAAGGCAATTAAACAGACTTTTTCCCCTATTTTTTTCTCTAGCCAGCAAACCTTCTTGCACAAGGAAAGGTAATGGCTGATGAGAAAGATAAATAAAAACAAAAGGAAGCAAAGTAGCCAACTCTTCATCTGCCATCCCTTTCAAACTGACCAGCGTATCATCTTTAACATTCTTATCATCACCAGTATCAACAAGACTCACTACCCTCCCTCGTACACATAGCAGTCAGTACAATCTCTCCGGGTCACATTCGAGTACAGGCGGAGGCAAACTGTGCACATCGTGGCCAGCTGTTCCTTCAGCCTTACTGCTTGGTCGATATGATAGCTGGCGAGACTCTAGAAGCAAGTGTGCTAACTTCCATGTACAGTGACGCCTTTGTCCAGGGTATAAGGGCGTGCACTCTCTCTGTGTAGACTCAAGGGCGTGCAAGAGCGAAATTATAACAGTGGAGATTGATAGCGTATGGACAAGTTTTTAAATTTTGCCATCTCTGACACTACCACCACCACTACTACTACTGCCACTACTACTACTACTACTACTACTACTACTACTACTACTACTACTACTACTACTACTACTGCTACTATTACTGCTATTACTTCTAATACTACTACTACTACTATTACTACTACTGATACTAATACTATTACAGATTTTACTGTTGTTGTCTTCGTTATTTTTATGGCAATTTTTTTTTTCTTAATTCTTCCACCACTGCCATCACCACCACCCACACCACTAACACCACACCATCACCACAACCTACACCAACTTCACAATGCCTACTACTACTACTACTACTACGTACTACTACTACTACTACTACTACTACTACTACTACTACTATTACTACTACTACTACTACTGCTACTTTTACCACTAATAATTCTTGTTCTTCTTGTTCATGTTTTACTACAACAACTACTACTACTACTACTACTACTATCACAACTACTACCGCTCTTACTAATGCCACGCCGGTGCTATTACTATTACCACAGCTCCCACTGTAACTTCCTCCTCCATCACTGGTATCATCGCCATAACCACGCCTGCTTCCGTATCAAAAAAATCTCGTAAACTTCACAGGAGCCAAATACAACAATATCCGGTGTTTTATGCGTTCATTGATCGGGGTAGGCTCACGCTGTGCATATATCCAGCTTAAGTCTACTAATCGCCGAGTATGACATATGTTTTGACCCAATTACGTTCTGTACCCCACCATGTGCCCCGCCCCGCGTTCCCGCCCCAGGACACGAAAACAGTAGCCTTGTGTAGCTGTTCTTTAGGGAGTCTACAATAGTGAGGCAGCAATCATATGAACGTGAGGATTCTTGCACTTCGTCTTGTGTGCGGTGTCCAGGTGGTTCCTCGGCACACGCCCAAGCCATGACTCAGATGCTGGACGTGTCAACAGTTTCGCGCCCTGCTCCCCTCTGACCTGACCTGACCTCCCACCAGTGACCCTTCTCGGTGGATATCTCGACTCCCCGTTCCTCTCTTTCGAAGTATAAATAATTATTTCTTTCGCATTTCAGTGCCATAGCCGCCAGACTGCTGTCACCACACATTGTTCCCGAGTATTCCGCTGCCAGCACTCCATACCTCAGCCGTGACCCGCCTCAGCTGGACACGCAGGAACGTACTTCAAACTTTTTTCCCTTCATAGTAACTTTGATTAATTGTAACGTGGGTGCCACGGGGGCCGGGCGAGCATCGCATTGCCGCGGCCAGCGTGTCGGGAAGGCATGTGTGTGTGTCCGAGGGCTTCTGCGTCATACGAAGAGACACTTGATACGCCACACATATGGACGCCACAACCAGCACCACCACCACTACCTCCTTTCCCGGAAACCAGGATGGAGAGCGGGGATGTCCCTTTCTCCTGCGAGGACACCTACGGCGCGAGGAAATTTGTGCTCGACGTCTGAAGGAAACCAACCTGTCACCTTACAACCGCTCACCTGATCGACCCCTCGCCTCCCCTCCCTCCCAGGGCCGCGGCCCCTACTCACCTATCTTCAACTTGAGATCTCCGGAGAGCGAATGTCTGAGGGCTGTGAACATGATGTCCGTGGATGGCTGGTCCTCCTGGAGAGCGGGCACAGGACCTAGGCGCGGGAGCCACCCATGGGAGGGGGCGGATCGGCGGCCAGGGCGCGGAACACGGAGGAGGAACACCCGGGCAGCACTTCACCGCCGCCAGTCAACATCAACCGACCAGATGTTCCAGCCGACCCCTCGCAGCACCTCTGCCGCGCCTGCCACACGCCGCCACCTGCACACCTTCACACATTTCTCCTCACTCCTGGCACACCTCACGCCTCCCCGACACTCACCCCAGGCCAGGCAGAGTCTTCAGCAGACCGGGCCACAGGGCTGCAGGGCGCCAGGGCTGGCTGGGGCAGGTAATATCACCACACGGAATGCTGTGTCACGTGAAGGAAGGGCGCGAGTTGCCGGTTATTGTTTATAGGAGCGGCGAGCGGGCGGGCGGGGAACGTGCTGCCCTCACCGCCGAGAGATGTGACGGCCTTAGTGTGTCTCTGCGCAACGTCAACATTTTCCAGAGCGTTCGGTACTCCGTGAAGACAGAAATTAGTGACCACAGCCTTCACAGCCTCAGGAGAGCGGCCAACGATAGCCTGTGGTTCCCTCCGTGGCCGCCGGACTCACGTGGCGCTGTAGTACATTCCTCCGAGATCAATAGAGATTGACGAAGTAGGTAAATATCTCCACGGAAGAATAGGTGTTCCCAGCCTCACCTGCGAGTGACACAGAGAGAGGAGGAGCCCAGCTGGAGGTAAGCATAGGAGGAGGAGAGGGAAATGAAGGAGCTGGCAAGAGGAGTGAGGGAAGGTGGCAAAGGTGAGGGGGAAGCTGGAACGAGAAAGGCCCAGGCGCACTTCACTACCAGTGCCAGTATGCCCTCGACCACGGCGGGGGGAGAGACGTGAGGGGAGATCACGCTTCCCCAGGGACATAACAAACGCACTCACGGCGCCATGCATCAGTTCAATATCATTTCTTTTTATAGGACAGTCCATCTCGCGCCCAACCCTGCAATCGACACCCAGGAAGCACAGCACACGCCACGCACGCCAATGACGCATCATTCTCCACCACACACGAACCAGACGAGACAAACACGCAAAAACCATTCCAGCCACGCCATGCACACATACACACACACACACACACACACACACACACACACACACACACACACACACACACACACACACACACACACACACACACATTAGTATTAAAGACACATCCCACGCATCATAAAAGAAAAAGAAGTACAAGGGAGAAGGAAAATTGTTAGAGAGAGAGAGAGAGAGAGAGAGAGAGAGAGGAGAGAGAGAGAGAGAGAGAGAGAGAGAGAGAGAGAGAGAGATTTAGGATAATATTTCAAGGAATCACCCTTCGCCCTTCACGGCCTTAGTTCCGGTTACCAACGTGCTCTCTCTCTCTCTCTCTCTCTCTCTCTCTCTCTCTCTCTCTCTCCTCTCTCTCTCTCTCTCTCTCTCTCTCTCTCTCTCACTCCGGAAAAATCCTAATTTAATGTTGATCGTACGAGAGAGAGAGAGAGAGAGAGAGAGAGGAGAGAGAGAGAGAGGAGAGAGAGAGAGAGAGAGAGAGAGAGAGAGAGAGAGAGAGAGAAATGAAAGGTAACTTTAAGCCTTCCGTGAGTCTCTTAAAGCTGAGTTCACCACCACCACCACCACCACTACTGGCCATAAAAATACGGAGTCAAAACACGCCAGCCAGACAAAATACTGCCCTCGTGTCTTCCCTCACATTGCAAACTAACATCAATACAACCATACGGAAGCTTAACGAAAGAACGACCTTACGTAAACAAATCGTCACGGGGGAGGGCAATAAAAATACTTACGTTACACCTCACAACCTGGCAAAGAAAATGGACTGGCAACCGTTTTCTCTTCCTTGTAGCGTGGACCAATACAAATTAACACGTAAACTTTGTGTCTTGCTGCAAGCGCCTCGTAAATTCCCATCTTTACCAGCCATAACCCTCGTCCCATTTACCTCAGCGCCTTTCTCTTCAACTTTCCCCCCTTCGTCATCATTCCTTCCCTTCCCTCGCTACTTTCTCCCTCTTCCGCCTCGGTCCCCAGAGTCCTTACGAGTCCTACCGAGTCCCCTCCTTCCTATTAACGCCTTTCCTTTCAATTTCTTTTTCCCTTAGCCATCATTCCTTCTCTTCCCCTCGCTAGTTTTTTTTTTTTTCCCCTTCCAATTTGGTCTTCAGTCCTTAAGAGTCAAGAGCCATACTGAGGTCATTTTGTTGCCTCCACGTGTTTCCCCTCATTTTTCCCTTTTTATCACCGTACTTTCCCGGTTATTATCATCTTTATTCCTCTCCATCATTATTATCCTTTATTCTCTCCATTATCCTTGCCTCTCTCTCTCCTTCATCATCCTTGGTCCTATTTTCATCATCATCTTACAACTCCATCCATCATCATCCTTGCTACTCTCTCTCCTTCATCATCATCCTTGCTACTCTCTCTCTCCTTCAGCATCATTATATTATCATCATCATTCCTCCTCTCTCCATCATAATTTGTGCTCCTCTCTCCTTCATTATCATCATCCCTCTTCTCTCTTCGTTATCTTTGCCTACTTTCTCCTTCATCATTATCCCTGTTACTCTTGCTACTTCCTCTTGTATTCCCCAGTGCCCTTAAAAATCCTTACAGAGACACTTCCTCCCATAGCTCTTATTTCCCTGTCCTGTGTCTCTTGAATCCTTGAGAATCCTGCTAGACCGCTCCTTTCCTTTGCTACACTTTCCCTTACGTCAGACACTACCAGGGTCTCTAATAATCTTACTGGCATTCTTCATTACCATCACTCTTTCTCTTTCCTTGCGGCTCTCCTGTCACAAAGAGCCCCGAGTTGAATTGTTGGTGAGGAGTGGTGCCTTTGAAACGGTTAGGTTAGGTAAGCATTCTCTTCTCACTCTCTGGTCCTCTGCTTGGTTACGTTATGTTATGTTGGTTAGGTTAGGTTAGGTTAGGTTAGGTTAGGTTCTTCTTTCTCAATCTTTGGTCTTCTGTTAGTTTAATTTAGGTTAGGTTAGTGGCTCCCTTCTCACTCTTTAGTCTTCTTAGGTTAGGTTAGGTTAAGTTCTCCCTTCTCATTGTCTGGTTAGGTTAGGTTAGGTTCTCCCTTCTCACTGCCTGGTCTTCTGTTTCCTTCTTTCTTTTTCTCATGTTAAGCAAAACTAAATGTATTGTTCTCTTTGTTTCCTCAATATATTAATTTTTAAACAAGTTCGTTCCAGTAGTGCCCTCGTCCTACTGATGTCCTTCCTTCCCAGTCCTGAAGTTCCCATTCCAAAGTTCCCATTCACGATGTTTCCAGTCCCGAAGTTCCCATTTCCGAAGTTCCTATTCCCAAAGTTCCCATTCCTGAAGTTCCCAGTCTCAAAGTTCCCAGTCCAAAATTCCCATTCCCAAAGTTCCCTGTCCCAAAGTTCCCAGTCCTTAAGTTCCCCAATCCTGAAGTTTCCATTCCTAAAGTTCTCAGTCTCGAAGTTTCCATTCCCAAAGTTCCTAGTCTCGAAGTTTCCAGTCCCGAAGTTGCCATTACCGAAATTCCCATTCCCAAAGTTCCCACTCCCAAAATTCCCAATCCCGAAGGTGGCAATGTTTCCAGCGATGTCACCTACCTGGGGAGGGCGAGCGGGTGTCCCTGGACGGCTCCGAGGCAGTCCTCTCTCCGATCTTCTTCCGCAGCACATCGAGATCGAAGGGGCTGTGAATGGAATGGTCCACGCTGCGGCTCTTGCCCCTGAGGAGGTGAGGAGGAATGCTGTAGTGGTGGTGGTGGTGGTGGTGGAGATAATATTGTTAAGGTAATAGTGGTGTAGGGGGGAGGGGGATAATGTTGATAAATGATTGTAGTAGTGATAGTGCTGGAGGGGAGGGAGGAATGAGGAGGGTGGTAGTGATGGTGGTGGAGGTATGAGGAGAGTGGTAATGGTGGTGAAAATATGAGGAGGGTGATGGTGGTGGTGGTGGAGCAATGAGGAGGGTGGTGGAGGTATGAGAGGGAGTGGTGGTGTGGGTGGCTAACGGTAATGACAAGAGGGTGGTGGTGGTGGTGGTGGTGGTGGTGGTGGTGTTGGTGCATAACAGGTGAGTAATTTGAGTGGTGTTTTGCAATGGCCAGGAAAAAAAAAAAAAAAAAAGCAAGAACATGTTTGGTCTTAATCTCTTACTGCTATGGTTGGTGCGCGGGCTCAATACAGTGGTGCGCTACAAGTTTACAGTATGATTCTGTTTTATTTACGTGCCAGTATCAATTGTGGGAATAATTTCGTTACCCAAATGATTACTTTTACTACTACTACTATTATCACTACTACTACTACTACTACTACTGCTACTGAATAACACGAATCCAGTGAGAATTACTGATGTACGACAGGTTAACAGGTAACACTGATAAACAAGGAACAGGTAATACTTTTATAAGGGGAAGGTTTTTAATGGATATACCTGGTAAAACATGTTGATTAAGAACCAAGCAACCTACATAGGCTTACATCACAGAAGGCAGGTAAGGAGCTCAAGGTACAAGTTCCTCTTTATATTAATAAGCAACAGTAAATAGTGACCATTTAATACAGCTACACAGAATAAGATTTCCACAGTGAGGCGTGTGTATAGACAGCCAAAGGGTACGAGTGCACACACACACACACACACACACACACACACACACACACACACACCACACACACACACACACACACACACACACACACACACACACACACACGAGGCTAACACAGGAAATCGGTTGTTTAGTGAAGAAAAATCGACTGTATTGGGGAAGAAAAGAGAGGAGTTAAGATAAAGGAAACTTCCGTCGGGCGAGTCTATTCCGTCAAGCTCTTCGTTTAATAGATAAAGCGCTCGCCATTTTCTCCTCTTGACCAATCAGAAGAGTCTTTTAAAAAGCTTAAGGCCCAGTTATTGGCTGGCAGGCGAGCACACACCGGGGGTATTTCCTGACCAAACACGGACTACGGAAGACCCTGTGTTTTTTGCCCCGCCGTGATGAAAGAAGAGGATAGAGAACGAGTTTTCTTTTCCTTCTTTTTCTTCTCCTTTTGGGCCGACACAGGATGGGAGAAGGAGGATAGAGGACTTGTCTTTTTCTTCCTTTTCTTTCTTTTTCCTTCTTTGAGCGTAGTACATGAGGGAAGAAGACAATAGATAACTTGTTTCTTTCATTTTTCTTTCTTTTGGTCCAGCACATGAAAGAAGGAGGACAGAGAAATTGGTCTTTTCTTTCTTTTCTTTTTCTTTTCTTGGCCAGGTACGTGAAGGAAGGAGGACAGATAACTTTTTCTTCCTTTTCTTCTTTTGGTCTGACATGTGAAGGAAGGAGATAATAGATAACTTGTTTATTTATCCTTTCTTTCTTTTAGTCAGACACATGAAGGAAGAAAGATAAAGGACCAGATTTTTTTTTTCTTTTCTTAGCCAGACACGTGAAGGAAGAAGGACAGAGGCCTTTTTTTTCTTCCTTTTCTTCTTTTGGTCTAGCACGTGAAGGAAGGAGACGGATAGGGAACCAGGGTTTTTCTGTGGCATGGCTTGGAAGGGACGAAGAGGACAGACAGCTCGATTTTTTTTATGCCTGGTTTATGAAAGGAGAGGACAGTGAACCAGGTTT
>NC_087172.1:17479929-17494929 GCF_035594125.1 Scylla paramamosain
TTCCTCCTAATCTTAATCCTCCTCTTAGGTCGTATTAAAGAGAAACTTAGAACAACCTTCACTACTTACTTACCCACCACCACCACCACCACCACCACCCACCACCACAACAACAACAACAACAACAACATTCCCTTCGCAAGGAGTAATATCCAGCTACTCGATATTCAGAGAGTAACACGGGCCGACAGAGCATCAGATTCCCCTCCTTCTTGGCGCACACGCACACGCACACACACACACACACACACACACACACACACACACACACACACACACACACACGCTTGCCCGATATTGCTTCACAGAAAATGAGGGAAGATAAAAAATGAAATCGGAAGGCCAGTTACTTATTGAAAATAGACGAGGAGGAGAACGAGGAGGAGGAGGAAAAAAGAGGAGGAAGAGGAGGAGAGAGGAAGTCTGATGAAAAGAGATCTGAAATTGATAAGAGGTAATGGAGGGAGGGAATGAATGACGAAGAGAGTGGGAGACGGAGAGAGGGAGGGGGAAGGGAAGCAGGAAGCAATATAAAAATCAAAGGAGATGAAGGAGGAATAAAAAGAATTAATGAAGGGTATCCAGATTCCAGCAACGATATAAAAAACAGCGATGAATGAGTCACTGGAGGATGGGAATATTTACCCGATACCATGGAAGTGAAGGGACGCGAGGTATTAGTGAGAGAATTAAATATAAAACGATGGAATAGATCAATAAATACGAGTTTTCAGAAGAGGACGTGCGCGTTTACAGTAAGATAACAGCTTGTATTTTACTACGACAAAAAGAAAAAGGAAACTGGAATGAATAACAAGAATCAACATTAGAAGACAAAAAAAAAAAGAGGAAATGAACTGATACTCTGAGAAAAGTGAAAAAAAGAACATGAATTTTATTACGGACAAAAGAAAAAGTTAAGAAAAAAAAAGGAAACAGGAATGGAAAACAGGAATCAACATGACAAAAAAAGAAAAAAAAAAGAATGAACTGATACCCTGAGAAAGAAAGAAAAAAAAATAACAACATACATTTTACTATGGACAAACAATACAATGCAAAATAAATAGGAGACAGGAATGGACAACAAGAATCAACATAGGAAGAAAAAAAAGAGATAATGAATTAATCACCTGAGAAAAAAAAAAAAAAAAAAAAGAGCAAACTGATTAAGTAAAAACATCGCGAGACACGGGAGGAGAAAATATCAAAAATATAAATTACAACACGGCTCTTGACTGAGGGAAATATTAGGAATGTATACGTAGGAAATAAAACATCACGAAAAACTCTGATAATTAAATGAGAGAAAATTAGAAGACTGAAACATGAGGACAAGAGAATAGCCGCAGTTATGAATACTTGAGAAGACTCCCACAGCGGCGCAGAATGAACCAAATGGCAGGATAACATATATAAACATTCAAGACAAAAGACGATGACAAGGAAGTAAAGAATTAAAATAGAAACCTTTAGAGTCTGAAAGGACCCACTCATTTCAACACACACACACACACATACGGACAAGTAAATAAGACTCTTGTAACCATTTCTCGCTCTTCTTATTCTTCTTATTATAATTTGTTATGTGTATTTTCCACCTGTCTTCCTCCTCTCTCCACCATCACGCTCCGCCGCCGCCGCCACCACCACCACCACCACCACCACAACCACCACCTCCTCCTCCACCTCCTTTCCTTGTTTTCTTCTCCATCTTTACTTCTTACGCTCCTCCATTCTTTCTCTTTCACAGCTTAATTCTCTTCTTTACCTCCCCCCACCTCCTCCTCTTCCCCCTTCTCTTCTCCCTTCGGCTCCTCCTCTTCTTTGTCCTTTCTTTTTTTTTCTTTTCCTCAATCTTTTCTTCTTACGCTTCTCCATTCTTTCTATTTCACACCTTAATTCTCGTCCTCCTCTCCTTCTCTCTTCCTTGTATTTTCTAACTCGCCTCCTCCTCTTCCTCCTTCACAGTCTCTTTCTCCTCTTCCACTTTCCCACCTGTCACCATCAACGCGCCACTAGTTTCCCGAATCGTACTGCGCCACACTACACCCATTCTCTCTCTCTCTCTCTCTCTCTCTCTCTCTCTCTCTCTCTCTCTCTCTCTCTCTCTCTCTGGGACAGCTCCGACTGGCCGGTCCTTCGACGCTTCCAAGCTTTCCTTTTTCCATTATCAATATTTCAAACGGACGCAGAGGATGAGTTAACTTTTAATTAATTACGGCCAAACTTGCACCAGTTTTGTGTGCCTCCTGAATTTTAAACGAGGCAGATCTATCAATATCTCGGCGGGTCTGCTCCTTGGTCCACCGGCCTGAGGGGTTCTCGAGGCTCCGTGCACCTGAACCTGAACCTGGACCCCCGTGAACACCGCAGCCTCTCCTCCACGTGGGATTTGAAGATATACACACTGCGAAGGCTGCAAACACTATACTTGAGCTCTCTTGGCGTCGAGGGTCAAGGCCACGCAAGCAGTTTATGGCCGAGTACGTGAACACCGCAGCTACGGCGTAGGAATAGGAAGGAACTGGTTCTCAGAGTGGTAGATCAATGGAATAGACTCAGTAATCAGGGTGTTAGTGCTGAGTCATTAGGGAAGTACAAAAGAAGATAAGATAAATTTATGGATGGTGATGATAGGTGGAAATACGTGCGTTTCATACAGGGACTGCCACGTGTATGGCTGATGGCTTATTGCTGCTTCCCTTATTTTTTTATATTATTATGTTCCTCCACGCGATACACAGACTGCGGAGGCTGCAGATACTGGAATTGACCCTCATAGCAAGCAGTCTATCACAAAGTACGCACGTTTTTTTTATATTTTTTAAGTAAGATGTTCTCCAGTCAAGGGCAACCAAAAGGAAGAATAAAATAAGAAAGAAAAATTCCACTGAGGTGCTGGTCCCTAAAGAGCGTAAAGGATTATCCAGAATTTGAGAAATGTCTTGAAACTTCCCTCCTGAGAGAGTTCAAGTCATACCTAAGGGGGGAATACAGAAGCAGGCAGGGAGTTCCAGAGTTTGTCCTTACCATGTGCTTACAAACTGACTTACGACAGCAACCAATACTAGTGGTCAGAAGTGTAGTAACTTGCTACACTCACTTCCACTGTCTGGCATTGCCTCTCAATTTTTAGTCCTATGATCTGTTGGCAGTTTGCTTCTACCCTCTGACTGCTAATGACAACAGGAAACTTACTACTTCTTATGAGTAATTTCAAACAATTTCACTGAGCACAAATAAAATAAGGCACTAGAAGGGTGAAACTAATAGATAATGTCCTTTTGCTGCTACTGGTGTCTTTCCATGTTATACTTACACTAGAGCATCCTATTAAGCTGAACGAGAAGCCGCAGCAGTCAAAGGGTTAAAATTCTTATCATCAACTCAGAACATGAGTAAGAGAACTTGAAACATTGCGGAAGGGAGTGACGGGTGTTACTAGATTTCTTAACGTGATTCTGCGTAGTCTTTCACAGTCCTTTCACGACCACCTACAGTCTTGTCACGACCACCTACCGTCCTCTCTCTCTCTCTCTCTTTACAACACCCAGGAAATATACTTAACAGCCACGACAGCAAAGTACACACGAGAAAATGCGAGGCACAAAAGAACCCTAAGTAGATTACTGGGCCGTCACAGACCGTACCCCTCCCTCCACCACCGCCACCACCACCACCACCGCATTGTCCTCCCTCTGCCCCACTGCTATAAACACCGCCTCGCCTTCCACACGGGGTCCAGAGACAAAGGTGTGGCAGCCAGGTAGCTTGTCTTGAGGGTTAATCTGTCTTCTCAATGCTCACTCACGCACGCACACACAAACAAAGGCAGGAGGCTAAACTACCAATATTATTTCTACACTCGTAAGGTCTAAATTGTTCTTCATTATCATCAGACCATCATCTTTAAGAGCATCCTTTATATTACTGTGACGGTGTATAATGCAGATTTCACATTTTCATCAAGCCATTAATTATTATCATCGCTCTCAGAATAACTATTGCAGCTTCCACCGTTCTGTCGCTCTATTGGTTACCTTTGTTTGAAGTATTGTTCTTTCTTGCATTTTTTTCCTCTTCTAA
The DNA here is from genome assembly GCF_035594125.1 of Scylla paramamosain. Taxonomy (NCBI): domain Eukaryota; kingdom Metazoa; phylum Arthropoda; class Malacostraca; order Decapoda; family Portunidae; genus Scylla; species Scylla paramamosain. The sequence continues at coordinate 17,484,019 of NC_087172.1, forward strand.
CATTGTATTATCATTATTCTCACCATTACCATTGCACATTCCACAGATTGCCTTTATGTTTGTATTCATAATAGCTTTTAACATTATTATCATTATTATTATTGTTGTTATTATTATTATTATTATTATTATTATTATTATTATTATTATTATCATTATTATTATCATTATTTTTATTATCATTAACATTACTATTATTATTATTATCATTATATATCTGACATCCGCCACTATACTTTTTTTTTTTTTTTTCAGAATTGCTATTCGTGTTAGATGCCTCACAGCTATATCATTAAGGTGATTATCATAGTTTATCACAGTTCATCCTTCACTACAACAGAATTCACACTTTTTTCTCAACAGGTGAGGGAGAGTGGTCCCGTTTTCGAGGTATGAGGATCAATCACTCCCATGTCCGTCTGCCTGTGTAGCGATCATGACGTGGGCAGTACCCATTCCCAGTATTTCCATCACAGCCTCCCATCAGCAGCAGGTCGAGGACACTAAGAGGAGCGGAAGGTTACATTGGAAGTGCTTGAATCCCTCTCTTCCTCTCTCTCTCTCTCTCTCTCTCTCTCTCTCTCTCTCTCTCTCTCTCTCTCTCTCTCTCTCTCTCTCTCTCTCTCGCCAGCCAGGAAGCGAGTCCCCGCGCTCCTCAGCCACCAATCTTTCCCCGCCTTTCATGCCTCTTTGATCGTCACGGAATTTCTCTGATTATGCATCTCTTGCAGACTCCTCGCGGTGAAAATCTTTTGGTCGTACATCGCTTCTGCCAAGACATTCATTACCGCTGACGTTCACCACTACACTATTTTCTTCCTCCGCCTTGCATCTCGTCTCACCTCGTCTCGTGTCACTCCCTCACATCATTCCTCCCTCGCATGTCTGGTATATCACCTTCCCATCACCTCACATCATTCCTTTCTTTAATGCCTCGCACATCACTCTCCCATCACCTCATATCATTCCCTCCTTCCATGCCTTGCACATCATTTTCCCATCAAAATACATCTCACACATTCCCATCATTCCTCCCTGCACGCACATCATCCTGTCTCTTCCCACGCCTTCACATCATTCCCTCGTCACGCGTCCTGCACATCACATCAGGTTGGATTCAGATAATTTCAAGTAACTGAATTGACTTTAGTTAAGATTCTAATATCTATTGCATGTTGCCTCTATTCCATCTCATTCTTTACCATGATATCCAATCTCTCTCTCTCTCTCTCTCTCTCTCTCTCTCTCTCTCTCTCTCTCTCTCTCTCTCTCTCTCTCTCTCTCTCTCTCTCTCTCTCTCCCTTGCAGCTCAGACACTATTCTGGGAAAGCAGTCAGCGGGAGGCAATATGATTCGCTCCGCCACGTATGATTCAGAGTAATGATGATAATGGAGATGGTGATGGCAATGGTAATAACGATGGCGAGGGGTAGTGATGATGGTGAGTCTTTTCTCCAGCAGTACATTACCTCCAATTAATTAACATACATACACGTGTAATTCACCTATTCATAACTACTAATCAATGGATGCCTGTGTACTCAACCACTTTAATAGAGTTACCAGTGACAGCTTTTATCATTAGCACAACCTTCATTCCAGCTTACCAAGGACGGTGGAAGCCTTGCCGTGCCCTTCGTCAGTATAATTCACACCCACATCAACGCCTCTCCCTCTCCCCTCGCAGCTTAAAACTACAGATGTGTCTCCCTCATTGCTAATACGTCCACTCTCCTTATCTACATAATTAGGCCATAAAAAGTCCATCCGTCTTCATTTTTTTGGTAAATCTCTTTAATTCTCTCACCCTTCCCCTTCTCTCTCTCTCTCTCTCTCTCTCTCTCTCTCTCTCTCTCTCTCTCTCTCTGTGTGTGTGTGTGTGTGTGTGTGTGTGTGTGTGTGTGTGTGTGTGTGTGTGTGTGTGTGTGTGTGTGTGTGTGTGTGTGTGTGTGTGTGTGTGTGTGTGTGTGTGTGTGTGTGTGTTTATGTCTCCCTGAAAATAAAGCACCCTTCCCAGCCAGCAAGGTGCGCGTCACAGGTAACACATGTCACACTGCCACAATACATCCGCCACAACACTCGACACTCAACCCTCAACACTTTCCCGTCTTCGTTCCAAACTTTGCCGCCACAATTCAAGCTGTCACTCATCCTCCCTTGGCTTGTTACGTGAATCAATACGTCGCGACATCCGATCTACAATTCCGTCATGTCTGGTCTTGAACTTGAAACATTCCACCTTAAAGATTCTGTGGTATTTATTGGAAGAAGTTAAGGAGACGCCAGCCTGACCTGTAGAGCCTGTAGGTAGAGCAGCGCAGGTGGTTCCTACGTGGGCCAGTGGGTCAGCTGTGTGGTACGTAACGCATGGAGGGAGTTTTATTGAGTGACTGCGGGGCTGCGGTGACCTGTTAGGCACCATGCGGCAAAAAAACTTGTCCGGAGATAAACGAGATCAGCCTTCACCAGTTAATCATCCAGTGCGTGGGCGTGGCTGAATTGCAACACAGTGGCGCCAAGCCAACTGACTCCCACTGCCATACATGCAACGCGCCACGCGCCGACCAAATAAAAAAAAACGTGATACACAAGAACCATCACACCAGTATATTATCATCAAAGAGAGAGGATTGCATCTGTCTGTGTGTCAGCCACGCTTCCGTTCTCATCAAGTTCTCAGCGACGCAGGTGTCCTGGCGGCGAGGAATTCTTTCATTATTGCTGTCCGATTGCATTTCCAGGTGGATGGAACATGACGCAATCCCTGCCGGTTAGGGCTGCCCTGCCCTGTATGCCATGCCCTGCCCTGCCGTGCAAGGGACAGTGCTTGCAGTCTCTCGCAACTCACAAAACCTCACTCATCCAAGAGGCGGCGAAGCAGAGCCCTCTGTGTGCCGTCCCGTGCAGTCACCAACTGGCGCGTGGGTGTGATCTAATTTACTTCTCAGAGGAGCTTCTGGGTTCCTGGAAAGGCGCCGAATACTTCTGTGAATCTTCCACTGCTGCTCAGGGGAGGTGGTGGTGGTGGTGGCGGTGGTGGTGGTGGTCACCTCCCCTGTGGTTCTGTGGTTTGCAGGAAGCAAAGGTCAAAGTGGATGGTTTATATTATTGAGCTAACAAGCCATTCTGGAACTATTGTTATTATTTCTCACTGTGATGTCGAAACAAACCTGAGTGACCCGGATGTAATCATGAACTTATTCAACTTTTACTGGGGGGTAAAAAGCTCAACTGAGCGTCAAATTGCTCAAACTTTCACTGGGCGCCCAACTGGCGGGAGGCGGGCCAGCCCTAGTGAACCTGTGTGCGGGGTGCGAGAGAGGCGGGGCGGGGCCCGGTGGGGGGCGGCCACTCTGGCGCAGCGCCCCATTAGGCTTCCTCTTGCTTTATTCCATTCTTTTTTTACGGCTAGTCAGGCCACAAAGCCCTTGTGCATATTGTAAATGCGAGCGCAAAGGTCAAATGTGTGTGTGTGTGTGTGTGTGTGTGTGTGTGTGTGTGTGTGTGTGTGTGTGTGTGTGTGTGTGTGTGTGTGTGTGTGTGTGTGTGTGTGTGTGTGTGTGTGTGTGTGTGTGTGTGTGTGTGTGTGTGTGTGTGTGTGTGTGTGCGAAGGCTGACCCGAGAGATCGAACACGTGCACATTCTTCCATTTCACAATAATAAACCCCGTCAACTCAAGTGTTCTCATCAAAGCCTCGCCTTGCCCGCCGCTACCACCACCACCACCACCACCATCACCACCTCTCTTTGAAGGTAAACAAGCCCTACCTCCCGTCTTTCATCCCCAGTGACCTACAACACGTCTCGCCACACCCATGCCATACCCCTGACATGCCAACACAAACCCAACCCAGGACTAATAATTTCTTTCTCTACATCTTATTTTGTTTCCTTCGTTCCATCATATTCAACCTCGTTAACTTTCTCTTTTTACTTTTATATTCCTCGTTCACTTTTCCTTCAATCTTTTCACGTTATCCATACAGCAACGATTTCTTCAAACGCCAGTACATGTACGAGTATGTATGTTTTGCAGCCTTGACTGTCCTCTTGTGACAAATACACACTGTAGATAATATTGAAATAACATAAGAAGTTTCAGCAGACTGCTAGTGTAATTTATTAAAGATTTGGTTAGGTTAGGTTAGATTGTGTAAGGTTAGTTAAGGTTTAGATTAATTAAATTCATTACGTTAAATGTTGATTATTTCATTACGTAGATCACAATAAAAAAAAAAGTATATTTTGTCCAGAATAAAACAGTATCAAAATTGGTAGGCTAAGGTTATTTCCACAATCTCCTACACAGTTCCTAAAGGCTCCAGAATATAACACCTTTCACTAACATTAGAGTACACTGTATACGTACAATCTGCATCCTCTAACAGTAGTATACACTGCTTTACATGCCTCAGAATATGGAGTACCTTCCTTCTAACACATGTATCTTCTCCTTTACGCCGTCTCCCTGGAATGAGGAGTTGGCGCCATGTACGAGTCTCCTCCGGTTGTTTCTGTGCCTTGCATGTGCCTCTGTGACTCCCATCCTTTGCAGTTCTAGCACCAATCCCTTTATCTCTCTCTGTCTTCCCTTCGATCTTCTTCTCTCAATTAGTTTTCTCCAGGTTCCTTTAATCGATGACCACCTTCTAACACAAGCATATACTGTTACCAAAGATCTCATAGTATTGCCTTTCCCTAACACTGCAAACTGCTTCCCAAGTTTCCAAAAGTCTGAGATAAAATTTTCTCCGACAACAACCATTTCCTGACCTTTGACCGCCAGCGTGTGTTTTGCAAAGGTGGCCCCAGTGCTGGTCATCCTTTCTAAGCAGCAAGGCGGGATATTTTCTTGCTGGCATACAGGATTGAGGGTTCTGGCACTTTCTTTATTGATTTTATCTATTGTTATTATCTGGGGTGGATTTTTTTTTCCTCTCTCTCTTGAATGGATTGAAAGTTTGTGGTAGTTTAATGTTTGGGAAATTTATATATATATATATATATATATATATATATATATATATATATATATATATATATATATATATATATATATATATATATATATATATATATATATATATATATATATATATATATATATATATATATATATATATATATATATATATATATATATATATATATATATATATATATATATATATATATATATATATATATATATATATATATATATATATATATATATATATATATATATATATATATACATACTTTGTTCGTTTGTTATTTTCATTGGTGTTTTGTTTTCCTTCCTATTTTCATTGGTATTTTTATGTATTATTTCTATCTGAAGTGCATTTTTTTCCTCACTCTTGGGTGGACTGAAAGCTTAGGGTAGTTTAGTGACTGGAAAAGTTCACTTATTTATTTATTTATTTTTTTTATTCGCTGCTATTTTCATTGTTGTAAGTACTGTTTCTATCTGAAGTATTTTTTTCTTTACTCTTGAATGGACTGAAAGGTTAAGGTAGTTTGGTGAAGATGTTTAGAAAAGCTTCATATGAAATTTGTTCGTTGCTAGTTTCATTGTTTTTCAAATACTGTTTCTATCTGAGGAGCATTTCTCCCTCATTCTTTTTCTTTCTTTACTCTTAAACAGACTGAAAGGTTACGGTAGCTTGGTGAAGACATTTGGAAAAGTTTGATACATGCTCTCCTTGGCTTTATTCCCACTGCTGGTTCCCTTGTGGCGAGTGTATTAATCCCGCGGTGGACGGCCATTGTTCCGCGCCTAAATCTATTAACTGAGATGTGTGTGGCGGCTCCCTTCCATCACCAACTCTGCCACTCATCAGCGGACTTATAATTGAACTCTGCGTCCTGTCCAATGGCTTCTCATGACTCCACTCTGCCTGTCTTTATGTCACTTTGACAGACGATCTCACGCGAGGGGAACAGAGCGGACCGTAGCTGCTTCGCCCATCACTGCACTGTGCGCCCTGCTGGAAGACGCCTCTTGGGCCGGTATTCTGAAACGCTTTGCTCTCTCACTACGACTATTTTCGAAGGCCACAGAGATGATTAGCCTGGTTCTCAAGAGTGTTTTTCCTGTTTATAGTGTAGAAATCTTGTTAATCTGTACCCTGAATCGTAAAAACACCCTCCAAAACCCGTGCAATTTCACCTAGAGTCTTATGAAAGTAGAGGTGAGAGAGAGGAGCGTTTCACAATACGGCCCCTTGTTGCTTGCAGGATAAGATCAGGAAGATATGTTACCTGGGAACGAATGTCTCCAGTCCGTCATCTCTTTACAGGCAAACATCTCGCCTTCCTTTATATTTCTTCGTATCTCTCTTTACGACCTGGACAAGTTTGAAAGAAGAATATCTAGTCGTTTCCAAAAGCCGTGGGAACTTTTTAACAGCACGAGAATCTTTACGAGCCAGCAAAGACGAGAAAGTTTTAATTAAAGTATATGATAAATCCGTCTCTTTCACCTGATTCAGTTTGTGTTAGTGAATAAATAGTGAATAAATAAACGCTAGACGCGGCGGCACACACGCGGCTGCTGACGGCAACACGCTCACTCACTAGTCACAACGCGCCAGACTTCGCCTCGGTTCCCGCCTGCAGTCCCTCCACGCGTGACCTTTAAGGCTGAGTAAGAGCATATTGCCTTCCAAGCCAAGTCGCACCTGCTTGAAATAGTTCCCCTCCTCAGCTCAGCAAGGACTGTTTATTTACAAAGATGTACCTCAGGTGATTTCTACACTAACGTTTGTTGCCTCGATGGTCTGTGAAGTATCAAAGAACATCAAGGCGGGAATTACACACAATTACTTTGACCTTCTGACAGCTGTGCCTTCCGAGTGAATGACTTTACTGGGTTATGAATGGTAGGGATTGGAATGGACAACTTGCTTGATAACCTGCTCTAAAGACTTGTACAAAACGCGGTATAGGGTATGGGAGGGGAGTGGGATTCGAGGTAGAGTATGAGAAGGCAAGGGGACACAAGGGAAGGGTATGGGAGGGCAATGGGACACAAGGTAGGGATACTGTTTCGCTCTCCGGTAACCAACGTGGCCTGTGTGGGATATTAAGTTACCCCGGTTGGTGCAGGGCCGGGATGCCTTGTTTCCGTTTTGTCTCAGCTTGAAAGGGCCTTCCCCTCGCCGACAACAACCTTGGCAGAGTAAGCGGATGAAGAGCGGGGAGGGAGAGGACGCGGCTCGACTCAGCATTAGTGGCAACTCCTGGTAGTGGTGGTGGTGGTGGTGGTGGTGGTGGAAAGTGAAATGCGCGCTTACCACACAAGGGAAGCTCAGTAAATAATTGGGGAAAGTTACTGAATATTATTGCCGGGTGGTACTGAACGCTGGCAGAGAGTAATAAATAGTAAACACTGGTAGAGCAGATGAACACTGTTGTGGAGTACTATTGAACGCTACTGGGATTATAACTGAACGCCATAAAGAAGTGCTGAAAGCTGGTGGCAAGTTGTCCAGCGCCATGCCGGACTGGTGGAGTTACTGAACAATATCAAAGGGTAAGTGAACGTTCTTTAAGTTTTCCACAATGTTTGGTTTGAGCAGCATGCTTGTATTCCCTTATAAACAACGTTGATTAAATTTATGATGGATTAAGACGCACATAACGAAACCTATAAGACATGTTTCACTATGTATTTAGCTTTTCCAACACCTGACGTGACCTGACCGGTGCCTAAATACGATATATAAACGTAAACAATTTAAGTTTTCAGGCAAATATTTCCCATCGGGCGAAAGTGACGCGAATGAGGGAGCCGAGTGGAGAGCTGGGGTGAGCAGTGAGGGGGTGAAGGGGCTTGGAGCCACAACTCCCTGGACAGGTGTGTGGGAGGCAGGTAATGGGTCTGCACCAGCCTGTGTTCCTTCCTCAACGCTCCCCTTCACTCCACACTATTTCTAAAACATCGTCTTTTTTTTTTTTCTCTGTTTAACACTCAGGTATTAGTAAGCCGTCATTGATGAAAGACTAAGCTAACTTCTAAGGTCATAATCATTAATCATAATTGTCCAGTATCAATTTTACACACACACACACACACACACACACACACACACACACACACACACACACACACACACACACACACACACACACACACACACACTTAGTCGTGATATAACACCAATTATATTTATTTTACTCAAAAGGTCAAAAGTTCCCTGAGCCCTTGAGGACGAGGACGCCCACACACACTCAGCGGCGACGTGCACACACTCTGAGGCGGCGACCCGTATTCGTTAACGTGCAGGAAGACGGTAATGACCTCACCTGAATACCTTACTTGTTAATTAGTGAATCCCATTACCAAGATTTTCTCAATCGGCTGACTCCCCAAGCTAATGATGCCACGAAATGGCTTCCTGTTCCTGTCGCCGCCATCAAGGGCGCCGCCCCCCGCCACGCAACGGTCTCGAGGATGCTCTCCACCGCTCTTCACAGTGATCGCTGCCAAGGTCAACGACGTGGACTATTGACATGAAGAGGCAAGACTCCCTTAAGGACGGAAGCATCGCATCTGTGAGGCGAGTGTACAGAGCTGTCTGGACGCGCCACACAGACAGACAGACAGACAGACAGACAGACAGACAGACAGACAAACACACACACACACACACACACACACACACACACACACACACACACACACACACACACACACACACACACACACACACACACACACGGGCAGGTGAGGCACTGGCATACACGGTGGAAGTGACGAAACCCACACACAGGTACACACGGCGGAGAGATGTGCTGCCTGCGGTGACGTAAGGTGACTCGGGAACACCTGCTCCCTCCTCAACACACAGTCTGGCTGGAGGTCGTGATGTTTGTTAGGGAGAGGAAGAGATTTAACCCGCAACACTGGCCTGGATGGAGGGAGTATGGCTGTACCTGAAGCCTGGGAGTGAAGGGTTCGTCGCCCACTGTTTGTTCTCACGCGAGGCAAAAGCTGCTTTCTGAGGTCAGGAGTTTAACCACTAACATAATGAGGGAATAAAACTATTGGCCAACTTTTCCACCAGTCAGATTAGTTGGTGAAGGAACGAGTAAGTTTGGTGCGGCGAGCCGAGAGAGGGAGGTCAAGCACTCAATATGTTTAGAAAATTTATCAAAAAGAGATTGGGGAGAGAGAAAATTAAGTGAGACAGAGTGTGGCGTACAGAAAGTCAGGAGAAAAGCGGAGATGTAACAATGAGAAGCAGTGTGGCAGAGAACAAAAGTCAGTTAAAAAGGAAAGTTTCGGTAGGAAAACAGCAATACTAAAACAGTTATTCAGTGAAAAGTACAGCCTCCATTTATGAAATCCAACTCTGCCCCACCACCGGGTATCATGTGCATGTATATGATTTGACTCTCGTTGAAGAATAATCAAAACAGCATGAACACTAGCGAGAACAGTGAAACAAGTCCTGGGTCGGTGGTGATGGTAATGGTGGTGGTTGTGGTGGCGGTGATGGTGACGGCGCCCTAATGGTGACCCTGAGAGCCTCACAGCTACACACAGGCCACAGCGACACCTGAGCCAGATGGACGACAGGGCAGAGGACCCCACCTGAGCTGCGCTACTCAAGGCAAATGGCTGGGCTTCACTTCCATGACACGCCGGCCAAGCCTTGCAATATCCTTAATGCTCCAGACTCGGTATCCAAATACAAAGGAACACAAAGGAAGCACAAGTATCAGCCCGCTTGTTGACCTTTACGAGGCTGTTTGCAATAAGCTACACTAACACAACCCGTAAAATTATTCATTGTTGTTATCAATTGTCATTCGTGTACTCACTGATGGTACATTCACCAGTAACGTATTATTTCCCCTCCTGCAGCAATACGACCGTTAAATGCCAGGAAGATCGCAGAACGTGCTTTCAAATTAGGACTGAACACTCCTATAAATACTCCCCGCCACATCACGAGGAACAAGTGCTGCTTTGATGCTTGTTTCCCACGGGACAGGTTTTGCTCCTTGTTCATTGCGGCAGTGAGTCTCCCAGGGCAGCGTGCACGCTGAGGTGGCGGCAGCAGGTGGCGGCTGCTCCATCACCACCACCTGCCAATTTTCATCCTTCACCTGCCCAGTAACGTAAAGTTTTCTCCTTTTTCTTCCATGCGAGGCTCTCATCGGGTGGCGGACACTTTCCCCGGCGTGTGAAGGCACCGTGGCACCGGGAGAAAGGAAGCAGTGAACCATACACTGCAGCCGTGGTCCATAACAAGTCCCAACTCTGGGGTTTAAAGGGATGATCACCCACCCACCCACCAACCCACACACACATACACACACACAACGCGCACACACACACACACACACACACACACACACACACCACACCACACACACACACACACACACACACACACACACACACACACACACACACACACACACACAGGTCTCTCTAAAATTAGAAATAACTTGATATTTGCAACAAGGTGAAACACGACAAAGGTTTGGCTGATTAACATTGTTGGCGTGAGCTGGATGGCACACACAGACCAGAGTGACGTATTATCCATCCATCTCACTCACATGAAAGGCTGCAGTAATGAACGATCCAGGCATCCGTGCGTCAGTATTCGTTTCCTGCACCAGGCGTCACCAATACACATCCGGGGCGTTAACAACATTTACGTAACTCAATCCATCTCGACATCTTCAAAGTCAAGAGTAAATGATTCAAGTCTGGCGAGTTTTTTCCTCTTTCTAGAATGACTGGAAGATTTATTTTTTCGCTTGCAAGTCTGGTTTCCTTGTTTGTACTAATGATGCTGCGTATACCTGGTGGCGGCGCAACACCTGCTGGGGAGCCACGCTGGAGGGGCGGCGCGGCGACATGGGATTGGCGCGCTGCCCACGTGTGAAACTTATTTTTTTGCGATA
>NC_087172.1:17499929-17519929 GCF_035594125.1 Scylla paramamosain
AAACGCAGAATAGACAAAGCCTGCAAGAAGAACAGAGTAAAAAGAGAAAACGGAAGCAGCAGAGGAGAAAGAAAACGCAAAACTAGGTCATCACATGGGTAAACGAAGCAGGGAGAGAAATAGAGAAAGGATGAATAAAGAACAGAAGAGACAGATGAGACAGAACAAGAGGTGGAGAAAATGATGAAAGAGGTGAGAGAGGAATGAGAAAGTAGAATAGTAGGATGGACAGAGAGAGAGAGAGAGAGAGAGAGAGAGAGAGAGAGAGAGAGAGAGAGAGAGAGAGAGAGAGAGAGAGAGAGAGAGAGAGAGAGAGAGAGAGAGAGAGAGAGAGAGAGAGAGAAAGGCGGTTTAAAAGAGCGTATAAAAGAGGAGGGAAGAATAGGAAATCTCGCGGTAAACAAGACATGAAAGGGTGGACGAGGAAAAAGGAAAGTTGCTCTAATTAAAAAGGACGAGAAGAATGTGTGTGTGTGTGTGTGTGTGTGTGTGTGTGTGTGTGTGTGTGTGTGTGTGTGTGTGTGTGTGTGTGTGTGTGTGTGTGTGTGTGTGTGTGTGTGTGTGTGTGTGTGTGTGTGTGTGTGTGTGTGTGTGTGTGTGTGTGGTGCAGGTCGCCGTCCAATATAAAACAAAGCCTCATAATATAGCAAAGCATCTCAGTCAAGATTTACACCTGGCCAACTTCCAAACTTAATTAGAGCCACGCTGGGGAGCAAATACTCGCCCGCCAGGCATTGATTACGTCACGACGAGTAGTTACCACCCCACGACGAGTAGTTACCACCCCACAGCGAGTAGTTATCACCCCACAGCGAATAGTTACCACCCAACAGAGAGTAGTTATCACCCCACAGCGAGTAGTTACCATCCCACAGCGAGTAATTAGGCCACAGCAAGTAATTATAACCCCTTCTCGTGCAGTCAACAGCACACCTGCATTTTCCAGCTCACTTCAAGAAGCAATAAGCCACGATCATCAATCAGGCCCTTACCAAGCACCCGTCAGCCCCTTACCCAGCATCCCTCACAGCCCTCATGTTAGCCCCTCACCCAGCATCCCTTAGCCTTCATTCGCCATCCCTCAGCCCCTTACCAATCATTTCTAACCCACCCATCAAGCATTATTAAGTCTCTAACTCTAACATCATCAGTCCTTCACTCATCCAGCCTCTCTCAGCATTCTCGTCTACACCTCCGCATTCACCCATCGTTAGTAGCCCCTAACATCGTCAATCACTGTTAAGCATAATTTCTTTTACTAAGCTTCAATCAGCCCCTTATTCAGTATTGCGTTTCTCTTCCTCCTTATCAAACACCAGCCAAGGCCCACAAACTATGAACACGCAACCCATCCAAATAAAAAAGAATCACCAGGTTAACAAAAATCATAAAAAAAAAGAACGAGAACAGACGGTAAAAAAACAAAGGAATTAGATACGAAGGTAAATTAAAGTCACCCCCCCAACACACACACACACACACACACACACACACACACACACGGGGCTCACCACTCGCCATTCTTTGAGGGCAATGTAACGTGTGATTGCGAAGGTTTGTGACTTGTTTTGTGAATCAATCTCAGACGCCCAAGAATGGAATGTGGGATGCCCTCTTTACGCTCCATGGAGAACACCACTACTGCAGAGAGAGAGAGAGAGAGAGAGAGAGAGAGAGAGAGAGAGAGAGAGAGAGAGAGAGAGAGAGAGAGAGAGAGAGAGAGAGAGAGAGAGAGAGAGAGAGAGAGAGAGAGAGATGCAGGCAGAAAAAAAAATGCATTAGAAAAGGCACGCAGGTTGTTAAGTGTGTGTGTGTGTGTGTGTGTGTGTGTGTGTGTGTGTGTGTGTGTGTGTGTGTGTGTGTGTGTGTGTGTGTGTGTGTGTGTGTGTGTGTGTGTGTGTGTGTGTGTGTGTGTGTGTGTGTGTGTGTGTGTGTGTGTGTGTGTGTGTGTGATCGGTTAATCAAAACTTGGAGTCTCCTGACTGGTGAGGTTCTACCCGCAGTGTGTGATACATGGACGGTTGCCTCGAGGCTGCATCCAAAATGCTGTCCAATTAAAAGTATTAAGACGACTTTCTATCTTCAGGAAGGCCAAGATGGGGCAGAAGCCACACACTTGGAGGTAATCCTTCCTCCTAACTCTTCTCTGATCGTCGTTTATCTCTTCTCCTTAAAAGAAAATAACGTGCAAGAGACACAACTCTGCAAGCACCAGACTAAGGAAAGCCTTACGTTCTCGAAGCTTCATTTCATTACGATCTAAAGAGAAAAGAACACCATGACATCAACATCCTCTCCGCCATCCCCTCCCCCCAACAGCATGTTTGCCACTCACCGTCCCAATCAGGCCTGCCACTCACACCTACCAGGATGGAAATGTCTTGCCTACCGAACTTACAGGGTCCTTCTTCCATCTTCCTATCCCCCTCCCCAACCATCCCACTCCCTTCCCCTCCTGGAAGCCGGCGCGGCGCTGTGGCCGAGCCGGGCAGGGCACTCACCTCAGGACGTTCAAAAAGTTGTCTATGGAGAAGCGCGAGCGGCTGTGGCGGGAATGTCCGTGGGCGTCCAGTGGGTGCAGGGCGTGGCGAGGCCGGTCACCATCCAGCTCATCCTCAGAGAGACCCCCTTGAGTGTTCTCCCCGAAGTAATCCTCCACAGCGAAATCCGTGAGGTTGTGGCATGAAAGGGCACGGCCATTCCTTGTCACGAGCTGATCCTCCTTCTGCAGGGGCTCGGCGCTGGGGGGGTGTTGTTTGTTGGCCACGAGCGAGGGCAGACTGCCGCGCTTCTTGCGGTGGTGAAAGTCGAGCAGGATGTCCATCAGACGTGAATCCCTCGGATGAAATCCCCTTTTACGCTTCTTCTCGTGTATGATGATGGCAGACTCCGAATTGGAGCGCGTGCGGGCCAGGCGGGGCTTGCCTGGGTGTGCCTGGCCAAGGGATGGGGTATCAAGGGTGGCGGGGGTGGGGGGCGGGGCGGGGGCAGGGTCGGCGGGCTCTGGATCAGTCCTGGATTCCACATGCCCTTCATCCCCGTGAGTTTTGGATCCCCACAGCCGCAGCATCCGGTCCTCCCAGGCGCTCCACCGTCTCTTCTTTAAGTCCGGGCCATTTTTGCGGAAACGTCCCACCAGGCGGGCGTTTATAGCCGTCGCAGGCACTTCAGGCACCTCTTCCGGCTCCGGCGCGAGTGATTCCTCTGCCTTCACCGCGTCGGTGCAGGAAGCACTGCGTCCCCGCCCGTGCAGCAGGTCATGGTGGGAGTACGACCGCATCTTTGACAAAAATCTCTTGACCTTGGAGTCTGGAGTGGTGTCCCGGCGGCCATTCTCCACATTGGAGGACGACCGCTCCCTTGAGCCCATCTCGGCCTTGTCTTGGCGGGAGCGATGCCGCCCTTTCCCCTTGCAGGTGTCCAGATGATCGTGGGAGGCACACAGCCGTTCCGGGGCCGCCGCCATCAAGCCTCGGTTGCATGACAGCAGCTCGGTGGAAGCGTGACGAGACCGATTCACGCGAGGCTTGAAGAGCGAGGCAAGGTCGTTGCCGCCATCGCCCCAAGACACGTCAGAGCAGAAGGAATTGAGTGATGGGGAGCGAGAGTTCGTAGTGCAGGAGGCAGTGGAAGGCCCGCTGGGAGTGCCCCACACGGTGACGTTCACCTGGGGCGGCGTTCCCTGACACCAGTAAGGCCCTTCCTCCGCCCCCAGCACCACCACCAATGGCGGTGGGTGCACGACCTCACCATCCTCCCACGAGTCCTCCAGCTTGCTTCCCATGATCTCCTGTGTGTGTGTGTGTGTGTGTGTGTGTGTGTGTGTGTGTGTGTGTGTGTGTGTGTGTGTGTGTGTACACGCAGGCGCGGGTGGCAAAGCGAGAGCGGGTGGGCACGGCGCGCACAACCTGCCTCAGCTGGCCTCTACCCTCAGCATGCCTGTAGCACAGTTCCGCCGCACAAGTGAGCAGCCCGGGCTGCTGTTTCCTAAAGGTCACGCCACACACACCAGCCTGGCGGGCTCGGCGGCGCCACTCACCATTTCACTCCGACACAAACTTTCAGCGTCGCTACACAAACTTTTCCATCGGCACGGCGGTCCTCGTGATTAAAATTTCCTCGAACACAGATCTACGAGACAAAACAATATTAGTTACGGACACAAAGGAATGCCACTGTGTGTGTGTGTGTGTGTGTGTGTGTGTGTGTGTGTGTGTGTGTGTGTGTGTGTGTGTGTGTGTGTGTGTGTGTGTGTGTGTGTGTGTGTGTGTGTGTGTGTGTGTGTGTGTGTGTGTGTGTGTAGCAATAGGGCAACACCATTATAAAACTACTGTCACTCCCTCGGGCACGCCCGTCACAAGGCCTTAGCACACACACACACACACCTATAACCACACAGATGAGAAAGCTACATTCAAAAACAAGGGAGGAGCCAAGGTGACCTCTCCTTTCCGTCACTACCATCTCCCCACCCCCCACTCTTCTGCCCTCTCTCTCTCTCTCTCTCTCTCTCTCTCTCTCTCTCTCTCTCTCTCTCTCTCTCTCTCTCTCTCTCCCCGCCTCCTCCCCCTCCATTAAACTGGTCTTGCGAAAGTTGATCAACCTCTTTTTCTGTTCTGGCGTTCACCGTGGTGGTGGTGGTGGTGGTGGTGGTGGTGGTGGTGGTGGTATGGGGGATCAAGGTAATAGTGATAGTGATAATAATTAGTAGTAGAACTTGCATGTTGTGAAGGTTGTATGTATAGTGGTAGAGGGTATGGTGGTGAAGGTAAAGGGGAATGGTGATAGTGGTTGATAATGATAATGAGGGTTAAAAAGTAGTGGGTGTTGAGTGGCAGTGGTGGTGGTGGTGGTGGCGGTGAAGGTGGTAGTGTTGTTATTGGTGGTGGTGGTGGTAGTGTTGAAATAACCTCCTTGGCGGATATTGTATACATCTGTATGCTTGAATATATATATATATATATATATATATATATATATATATATATATATATATATATATATATATATATATATATATATATACGATGGCGAAATGGTCTAGTTAGGCACACACACACACACACACACACACACACACACACACACACACACACACACACACACACACACACACACACACACACACACACAACACAACACTTCATCACTCGCGTACAAATTGTTCCGTTGACTGACTGGCAGACTGATTAACTGAATATATTAACGGCATAACTCACTCACACTCACTCACTCACTCACTGTCACTTACACACACACACACACACACACACACACACACACACACACACTGCTTGGGAATGATAACACTTTTTTTAAGATCTAATAATTATACAACACACTTTCCTTTGTTCTCTCTTATTATAACTTTTATCTTCACTGCACGCAATTCCTCTGCCTTATTTTTCTCTTTCACTGTCTCCTCCCTTTCGCTTCCCTCCATTTCTCCGTTCCATTAAAGCCGCGTGTCTCTTTCTCTCCTTCATCCATTTTCATTTTCTAGACACCCTCTTCTCACTCTCGCCATAACTAGCCACACCATCATCATCATCATCATTGTTTCCGTATAACACTCGATCATTACCTATCATCATTATCATCACTACCACGATTTTTACAGTAAACTCATTTCATCATAACAAACACTCATAACACACTCTAGCCAAGCACCACCAATACTATCTCACCATTTTTACCATCATTTCTCACCATATTCTTTTTATCATTCATATTCTGCGTGCCTGGTCATCTCTATCATAAAACATAATGAAGCATTCTACTCATCACATCACCATCAGCATTTCACTATCACCACAATCATTGTATTCCACACTTTACCATCATCACGTACGCTTCAGGCATTGCATTTGTTGGAACAGGGACACAGACACACAGATACTGACGTGAGATCGCACCACCATCACCATCACCACAATCACAATCACTTCACGTGTATAAGAAAGATAAGATAAAAGAGGAAAGTGCTGTCTCTCTCTCTCTCTCTCTCTCTCTCTCTCTCTCTCTCTCTCTCTCTCTCTCTCTCTCTCTCTCTCTCTCTCTCTCTCTCTCTCTCCAGCGCCATATGAATTTCATTTTTGCGAGCCAGAAACATCAATCATATTCTCTCTCTCTCTCTCTCTCTCTCTCTCTCTCTCTCTCTCTCTCTCTCTCTCTCTCTCTCTCATCTTAGCCTCCGCCAGAAAACAACGCTGATAAAAGGCTGCCCTTGGTGCCTCTCCAAGAGATACAAGATAAACATATCGAAGGTCAAAGTAGAAACAACTTGTCTGTTTTTTTCCTCCATTTTGTAGTCAGAGAGAGAGAGAGAGAGAGAGAGAGAGAGAGAGAGAGAGAGAGAGAGAGAGAGAGAGAGAGAGAGAGAGAGAGAGAGAGAGTGGTTCAAAGGCTCAAACACAAATGGTAAGTATAAAGGATGGCTGGGTTATAACAGGGATCATCTCATAATTCTGCATTCACCCTTTGTGGCAGGAACAGACTAACTTGTGTCGGGCAGCCAATCCCGGCCCTCTGATTACATGGGGATGATACAAGACTGCCAGAACCCGAGGAGGAGGCGAGGGAGGGAGAGAGGAAGAGAGAAAGAGAGAGAGGGGTGGGGGGAACCTGCCCGTACCATAATATTACAGAGCTTAAGATTTTGTAGGGACGCCCAACCGATAATCAGATGGGATTGACTGGGAGGGATCTTGATTTGCACGAAGCTGGAACATGAACTCCCTGGAAATCATAAGTAGGGATATTATACGGAAGGAGAGGCGACTGAAGGGAGGAATCACGAAAAGATAGCTGAGAAGGGGACGAAAAGAAGAGTATAGAGAGGGAGGGAGGAAATGGACGAAGTGATACGTATGGAAACAAAGGAAGGAGAAGATTGGTGAAAAGAATTCGAGGTGAGTGGGAGGAGGGATGAGGAAGGGGGTGATCGGGAGTGGATAGTGGGAGGAGGTGGGCGGATACAATGACGTGGGTATAGAGAGCAACGAAGAGACGATGTGCATGGAAATATATGGAACGAGAAAGAAAAATGCGCGAAAAGGAAGAGGAGGTGGATAGTTGGTGGAGGTGAGTGGATACAGTGACGTGGGTGTGGAGAGAAACGAAGAGAGAGGGAGACAATGTGTATGAAAAACTGTAGAAAGAGAAGGAAAAAAAATAGGTGAAAAGGAAGAGGAACTAGGAAGGGTGAAAACAGGGGGAGGTGGGTGGATAGTGGGTGGATACAGTGACGTGGGTGTGGAGGGAAACGAAGAGGGAGACGAGGTGTATGGAAAACTATAGAAAGAGAAGGAAAAAAAATAGGTGAAAAGGAAGAGGAACCAGGGAGGGTGGAATAGTGGGTGGATACAGTGATGTGGGTGTGGAGAGGAGTGAGGGGTAGTGGGAAGGGGCCATCTGTTATCGTGGAGGGTACGAGTTGTGTCCCGACAGAGGCAATCCATTTGATGCAGCTCTCACCGGGATGTGGATAGTGAACCATTTCTGGCGCGACTGTGACTTGTGTGTGTGTGTGTGTGTGTGTGTGTGTGTGTGTGTGTGTGTGTGTGTGTGTGTGTGTGTGTGTGTGTGTGTGTGTGTGTGTGTGTGTGTGTTGTTATCCTTAATTGATTTTGATGCTTTAATGAAATTCTAATGAATCACAGTCCCATTCATATCATAGTGATTTAAGCTTTTCTACTGTGATTGTGATAATACTTATTTATTATGTATGTACTCGTATATTTTGTAATAGCTTTGCGTTGAATAAATTATGTATCTACCTACGTATTTACCTATCCATCTGTTTATCTTTCTATCTACCTGTCTACCAAAGCATCTATCTATCTATCTATCTAACTACCTGTCTATGTGCACGTTTTCTGATACGCAGTTCATGATCTACAACAGATAACCACTGTGTTTGTTATCATGTCTGGCGGGGAGTGATAAGCCAGCTCAGCACCACCTCAGCTGAGCGTCCCCAAGCAAAACCACGACGACTGAGTATAGACAGTCAATGAGGAGATTTACAAACCCCTTCCTCACTCTCTGCTCTGAATCCTTTCTTTCCCTTGACCCTAATACTCGTCTTACTCTTAATTCGCCTCATTTTTCACACACACACACACACACACACACACACACACACACACACACACACACACACACACACACACACACACACACACACACACATTATCACTCATTTGTCTCTAACGATTAATAATACGAGTGTTTTCAAGGAATTTTTTTACGCTTTTATCATTTATCTTTCCCGGGTGAAGGGCATGTGATCGAGTCCACACACACACACACACACACACACACACACACACACACACACACACACACACACACACACACTAAGTGGCATAAGAATCCGTCAAAACACACGCGACAAGAACGACAAATAGACAACAACGGCACAATTCTGGTGACAAGATGAAGCAAACATCTGCATTTCCACTTTGTCTCTGTCTCGGCGTAACACTTGCACGTCTGGTTCTGTGACGCGCGACACTTGGGAGCACACGGCGCCTGTCATCCCAGACATCAGCTGTTCCGGAGGCTGCCTTGCACACCATTGAGTCGCGCCACACGGAAGCTCGGGTTGCATTGACGGTGCGTTAACAGAGGCTTCCATCTCCTCTCCCATCTTCCCTTAATTTCTGATGCTCTGTTCTCTTTCTCCAATTTCCAGGCACTTTTTCATTGCTATGGTTTAAATACCACACACTCGGAAAACAACAAAGGAAACCTGTTTATTTATTTATTTATTTTTTCCACCGTACTTTCAGGTACAGACCAAAATCTAAATATGTATACCTTTCTTACGTGAATATACACCAGCTACATACATAAATGCACACACAAACACACGCAGACAACCATACACATGCGCGTATAATCTTGCGAACGGGAACTCATGCGTTGTATACAAGACTGTGAGACTGCGCGGAGAAGCGACTCGTCACCCACTCTAGTGCTGCGCTAACTGAGGAGTGAAGAGGAGGTGCGGTCTAACCCTGCGGAACCCCTCCCTTCCTGCCCCCTCACTTCCCGGGACCGGCTGTGGAGGCGGCAACGGAGGACGGACGCGGGTGTGGAAGGTCAGGGGGACGTGTAGAGGTCAGGCAGGAGGGACGGGAGTGGAGATGGAGTGGAATAGAGTGGAAGTGGAGTGGGAATGTAATGGCGATGTGTGGTTATTGCGGAGAAGTTTGTGGTGTTTTTATGGTGGCGTGATGGTGGTGTAAGTGTGTGTGTGTGTGTGTGTGTGTGTGTGTGTGTGTGTGTGTGTGTGTGTGTGTGTGTGTGTGTGTGTGTGTGTGTGTGTGTGTGTGTGTGTGTGTGTGTGTGTGTGTGTGTGTGCTCCAGGGACATGGAAAAGTACGCTACGTGAAGAATATGCTTACGACAACTCCCAAGAGACTGATATTACAATCATAAGACGCAACGAATATTCACAAAAACCTTGTATAAGAGCCGCGGGAGACGGGAGGAAAAAAGAAGAAAAAAAAAGAAATGTAACGAGACCATGAAATCTTCAAAACTATGAGAGAGAAAGAATAAAAAAAAATACTAACAAGAAAAGTGACAAGTAAATATTACGATAGAATAATGGAGTGGGCGCCAAAAACACCCTCTGACAAAGGCCACGAAAATACGAGAGGAGGTACGAGTGAAAGTTTGGTCTCCGTGTAAGAGAAGACCATAATATTATGCACCAGTTTATACAAGGATATGGAGTCTGTGAAATTTCTCTAGCAGATTTATCAGTGGAATGTTAAAGTGATATGAATAAAGGCTGTGGTAACGGTAACAGCATCACCAACACCGTAACACCAACACCAGTAGCAGCAGCAGCAGCACTAGTAGTAGTAGTAGTAGTAGGTATTGTTGTTGCTGTTGTTAAGGAAGCAGAACGATAATTTATGCTAAACTTCGCCTCCTTGGTCCTATTAACACAATTCTAAGACTGAGGAAGAAAGTCACAACACAAGGACAACAGGACAGCTCAGCAAGGCGAGGGATAAGACGAGGAGCAAGAGGGAGAGGAAGAGGAAGAGGAGGAGGAGAAGGATAAAAATTGGTGGAAAGAAAAATACGAGTTCAGGAGAAGGAGGTCGAGGGTCGTGGGGCAGGTGTGTCCTGTCGGCGTGTGCCTGAAGGGGGTGGGTTACGAAGGGGTGGGGAATAACCTCCATGGATCGCGCACACACACACACACACACACACACACACACACACACACACACACACACACACACACACACGTAAATAAAACAGCATTTAATTGAACAGCAAACACACAGCAAGGGTATCAGAATCAAACGCTCACCTCACGAAATGAAATGACTGTAGTAGATAGAAACACTTTATACTTTCATTACCAACCAAACTCGCTCGCTCAGGAACGCTAAACTTATAAAAGTAGCCGACGCCGCTGGAACGGTGAGCGAAACTTAACGACACGACTCCACCTGTAACTGAGCGATGCCGGGAGAACCTGAACGTAAACAATGGGTAAGAGACAGCTTGAAACGGTACGAAAACACACAAATTTTTATGGAACATTCACACATAAACTCACAGGAACGAACGGACCGCAGGCATACTACTTTGTTGTTGTTGTTGTTGTTGTTGTTGTTGTTGTTGTTTTGTTTATTATGCTCCTAACATCATGCCAAATTGGTGGAGATGGTGGTGGTGGTACTAGTAGGAATGGTAGTAGTAGTAGTAGTAGTAGTAGTAGTAGTAGTAGTAGTAGTAGTAGTAGTAGTAGTAGTAGTAGTAGTAGTAGGTAGTAGTCGTTGTTGTTGTTGTTGTTGTTGTTGTTGTTATTGTTGTTGTTGTTGTTGTTGTTGTTGTTGTTGTTGTTGTTGTTTGGCGTGCCTTTGCTTGGCTGTTTCTTTCCTACTTTGCTTACTTGAATGGAAGTGTGTGTGTGTGTGTGTGTGTGTGTGTGTGTGTGTGTGTGTGTGTGTGTGTGTGTGTGTGTGTGTGTGTGTGTGTGTGTGTGTGTGTGTGTGTGTGTGTGTGTGTGAGAGAGAGAGAGAGAGAGAGAGAGAGAGAGAGAGAGAGAGAGAGAGAGAGAGAGAGAGAGAGAGAGAGAGAGAGAGAAGAAGAACAGTGAAAGTCAGGCGGCAGTGATGGTGAGAGAAGGGAACTTCGAGGCGGCGTCCGGGCCCATCTTGCAACACCTCCACCTCCTCCTCCTCCTCCTCCTCCTCCTCCTCCTCCTCCTCCTCCTCCTCCTCCTCCTCCTCTTCCTCCTCCTCCTCCTCTCACTCGACCTTCCAAAGCCATCCTATTGCAACACACGGTCCTGGAAAAACCTCCCTCCGTTACTCCACTCTCCCTCCACCCTCCACCTCTCCCTTCGCCTCTCCATTCCTCTTCGTGAGATGAAAAAAAGGAGAGGAAGAGGCGAAGGTGGAATTCTGAAGGTGGATCTATAAGCTTCTAGAGTCCACCAACCGACCTCTTCCACTTTCAACTACGCCGGGTGGAAGCAAGTGGAATTACGTAGGTGGATGTTTGAAGCCCCTACAGCTCTATGTGGAAGTGTGGAAGAGTGGAGTAATGTGGATTTTTGTGAGGTGGATATTTGGTGAGTGAGAATGAAGTATGTTGGAGGATGATGAAAAAGAAAATTTTGGCACAAGCGAAATATATTGGTATGTGGGAGAGAGGAGAGGGGAGGGGGCAGAGGAGAGAGGAAGGATGGGGAAGGTGGGGAGGAGAACGGGGAGGAAGGAGGGAGGAGAGAGGGTTTTGACGGCGCCAGAGAGAGAGAGAGAGAGAGAGAGAGAGAGAGAGAGAGAGAGAGAGAGAGAGAGAGAGAGAGAGAGAGAGAGAGAGTTTTATTGACCAAAATAATTCCAGTTTACATTGCAGTACAGGATACCATACCAAATCAATATTCACCCATGTAACGAAGCATACTTTTAACAATTTCAGAGAGAGAGAGAGAGAGAGAGAGAGAGAGAGAGAGAGAGAGAGAGAGAGAGAGAGAGAGAGAGAGAGAGAGAGAGAGAGAGAGAGAGAGAGAGGTGTATTTTCTCCTCCGCTAAGTCCATGATGACCGTAATTTTGGACAAGTCAGCGAGTGTTCTGTGGAGATTATTCCACCCTTGAAACCTCCTCCACTTAGGACCCACGGTGGATTAAGTGCAGGGACGCGATGGAACACAAAGGAAGAGCAGCGGAAGACCCAGCACCAGCTCTTCTATATTTGTTGGGAGTGTTTGTGTTACGCTGATATGAAACCTACAGTAAGGAATGTAAGAGAGAGTGAAGCTTAAGTACAGGCAAAGAGGAAAGGAAGGGAAGACCAAAGGAACATAAAGGAAGAGCAACGGGACACCCAACATCAGTAGCTTTTCTATATATTTTAAGTTATAAGTTCTTGTATCTAACCTAAATAATGTATACGAGTGAAGCTGAAATAGAAACACAAAAAACAAAAGAATACAAACGACGACATACACCAGCAGCTCTTCTGTATTACTTGGGCCTGTTATAAGCTAAATGATGCACAGATGAGTGAAGCTGAGACACAAAGGAATACAAAGGAAGACTCAGCAGCTACAGCCCTTCTGTTTTATGTACGGGATGTTTGCGATAAGCTATGGTATATGATCTAAAGGATGTACAGGAGAGTGAAGCTTTGTGGAGAGAAAATATGATTGACTGATTGAGCAGAGACAAAATATAATTCCTGACTGACTTAGCAGAAAAAAAAAAACTGACTTGGTAGAGATAAAAAAAATACAGACTTGGTAAAGACTAAAAATACAGACTTGGTAGACAAAAATACTGACTTGGTAGACAAAAAAATACTGACTTGATAGACAATAATACTGACTTGGTAGACAAAAAAATAATGACTTGGTAGACAAAAAAAATACTGACTTGGTAGACAAAAAAATACTGACTTGATAGACAAAAAAATACTGACTTAAA
The DNA here is from genome assembly GCF_035594125.1 of Scylla paramamosain. Taxonomy (NCBI): domain Eukaryota; kingdom Metazoa; phylum Arthropoda; class Malacostraca; order Decapoda; family Portunidae; genus Scylla; species Scylla paramamosain. Next base: position 17,512,896 of record NC_087172.1, read on the forward strand.
TGAAAAAAAAAATTACTAACTTCATAGAAAAAAATACCGGCTGATTTAGCAGACAAAAAAAACTTACTGACTGACTTAAAAGAGACAAATTACTCACTAAATGAATGAGGAAAAGTATCTGGCCGACAGACTAACGAGTAGTAAAGAAAAAAAATAGTCTGAATTAACAAAGACAATAAAATGACTGCCTGAAAACAAAAGACTGACTGACTTAGTTGAGACGCAGAAATGGTTGATAGACTCATTGATTAACTGCTCTTAACTCTCTCTCTCTCTCTCTCTCTCTCTCTCTCTCTCTCTCTCTCTCTCTCTCTCTCTCTCTCTCTCTCTCTCTCTCAGTAAATCGTCCGGACAAACTTCACGTGAGCCAATTTGCGACAATACCACCACACTCTTTGAGGCACAAGGCTGGCTTCCTGATTTTCCTGCTGGCTTTGGACACACACACACACACACACACACACACACACACACACACACACACACACACACACACACACACACACACACACACACACACACACACATTTTACAAGGAATTGCTATTTGTGAGAAACTTTTCAGAGAGAGAGAGAGAGAGAGAGAGAGAGAGAGAGAGAGAGAGAGAGAGAGAGAGAGAGAGAGAGAGAGAGTCGGCCTTAAACAGACACCACTCCCACATACGCACATACCGATTGAGAGACAGGAACACAGACAGACAGACAGACAGACAGACAGACAGACAGACAGACAGACAGACAGACAGACAGACAGACAGACAAAGTGATAGACAGATAGACAAACGGACAGACAGACAGACAAAGAGATAGACAGATAGACAAACGGACAGACAGACAGACAGACGGACAGACGGAGAAAATTGAGTAAACGACAAAAAAGGAAGAGGAGAAAGTTTTCAAATTGTCCCTGAGAGAGAGAGAGAGAGAGAGAGAGAGAGAGAGAGAGAGAGAGAGAGAGAGAGAGAGAGAGAGAGAGAGAGAGAGAGAGAAAGTACACGAAACGAAAATATATATATTGTTCTACGTCTTCTTCCTCCTCCTCCTCTTCCTCCTCCTCTTCCTTATCCTTCTCCTACTCCTCCTCCTCGTTCACCATTATCTTTCCCTCACCAGCAGTTTCCTCGTTGTAATTCCCTTCCCTGCAGGTCTCTCCCTCTCCTTCTCTCCCTCACTCTCCCTCCCCCTCTCCCTCTCCCTCATAACGTACCATACCTCTTCCCTTCGCCTGTCGATCACTCTCCTTCCTCTCTCTCTCTTCCTCCTCTCTTCCTCCTTCGTCTCGTGTCTTGCTAAGGTCGCCTCTTCTTCCTTTACATGAGTGACAGAAGGAGGAGGAGGAGAAGGAGGAGTAAAGGATTAAGAGAGCGAAAGGATGAAAAAAGGGAAGAACAGGAAAGAGAAGTAGCATAGAAGAAAGGAAAGGACGAAAGAGATAAAAGAAAGAAGGAAAGGAGGAGGAGGAAGAGGAAGAGGAGAAGCCCAATCAAGAAGACACCGGGAGGAGTTGATTACTGCCCAGGTAAGGGAGGAGGAGGAGGAGGAGGAGGAGGAGGAGGAGGAGGGAGAAGAAGAGACAGATAACTAAGACGGAAAAGAAAGGAAGAAAGCGGAAAAAAGGAGAAGGAAATAGGAAGGAAAAGAGAGAGGGTAGACACGAAAGAGGAGAAAGAGAAGCAGAGTAAAACAGAGAAAAGAGAGGGAGAGAGGAAGAGAAGAGATAATAGGAAAGAAGAGAGAATAGGCTGAGATGAAAGGAAAGATTGCAGAAAGATAAGATGAAAAGCGAAAGATGAAAAGAAGGGACAAACAGTATAGCCGCAGAGAGAGAGAGAGAGAGAGAGAGAGAGAGAGAGAGAGAGAGAGAGAGAGAGAGAGAGAGAGAGCATTCCTGTACCGTGCCCTCCTCAGTCGGAACAAAGGAAGAAAGCAGTGTCGGCCGCTTTTTTTTCTCTCTCTCTCTCTCTCTCTCTCTCTCTCTCTCTCTCTCTCTCTCTCTCTCTCTCTCTCTCTCTCTCTCTCTCTTCCTTTTTTCCTTTTCTTTATGAGGCGAAGGAATTAAATCAGGGAGGAAGCAGTCACGCAGGTAGAGGTTGGAGGACAGCTAGGTAACAGTGACCATAGGGAAATTAGGTACAAGCTAGAATGGGAAGAAACTGTTAGAAATAAAAACACTAGTAAAATACCTGACTTTAGGAGAGCAGATTTTGAGGAATTAAAAAGGTACCTCCAAGGAGTGGACTGGCAAGGGATGCAGGGTGAGGTCAGGTCAGGGACGGAGTTCAGAGAGATAAGGCAGGATGAGGGAGGTGAGGTGAGGCTCCAGAAGGGAGGAGGAAAGAGGAAGGGGGAGATAGGCGTGAGTATGTTGGAATGTCAGGTCATGCTGAAATGAGAGAGGTAAGGTCGAGGCGAGTTGATGAGGGAGGGGAGAGGATGGTAGGGAACGAGATGAGGGGTTTAGGTGAAGTAAATGTAGATGAATTGTATAAATATTTCGTAGATAAAGTTCATACAGGTCAATTAGCAAATATCCCGTATAAAACAATAAGATCACAAAAAAATGACCCTAAATGGATGACTGCTAGGTTAAAGCATTATATAGGGCGTAAGAGAAGTATATATAAGAGATTAAGGGCAGGTGAGAAAGTTTTAAGGACACAGTATAATGAATTAGTTAGAACAGTCAGGAAGTTAACGAGGAAAGCTAAGGAAAATTATGAATTAAAGGTAGCCAGCCAGGCGAAGACGGACCCCAAGGGATTTTATCAGGTATACAGGACGAAAAATAAGGATACTGTAGGTCCATTAAAGGCAGCAGATGGGGAGCTGGTTAGTTCTGGGGAGGAGATTAGTAAACTTCTGAATGATTATTTTTTAACTGTCTTCACTCAGGAAAACATGCAGGATATGCCAGATAGTGAACAGGTGTTTAGAGCAGATGAGTATGAGAAGCTGACGGATATTTCCATAACTAGGGAGATAGTGGAGCAGGAGATAGATAGGCTAAAAAAGTTCAAGTCACCAGGACCTGATGAAATATATCCCAGAGTACTGAAGGAATGTAAAAAGATTATTAGTGAGCCGTTAGTTTCTGTCTTTAGGAAATCACTGGAGTCGGGTGAGGTGCCAGAAATGTGGAGGCAGGCTAATGTAGTACCCATCTTTAAGAAAGGGGATAAAACTTTAGCGTCTAATTATAGACCGGTCAGCTTAACTTCAGTTGTAGGTAAAATGTTAGAGTCAATAATAGCCAGGAACATTAGGGAACATTTAGACAAACATAACTTGATAAATCAGTCACAGCATGGCTTCACGAAGGGGAAGTCTTGCCTGACAAACTTGTTAAGTTTTTACAGTAAGGTGTACGAGGCAGTAGATAATGGAGATAGTTATGATATCTTATATCTGGACTTTAGTAAAGCATTCGACAAGGTGCCCCATCAAAGGCTCCTGAGAAAGGTTAGGGCGCACGGGATAGATGGGAAGGTGTTAGGTTGGATAGGGTCATGGCTTGGTAACAGGCGACAGAGAGTGCTAATAAACGGCTCGAAATCCGAGTGGGGTCATGTCATTAGTGGGGTGCCACAGGGATCAGTATTAGGGCCATTATTATTTCTAATATATATCAATGACTTGGATAGTGGAATTAATAGCGATGTTAGTAAATTTGCGGATGACACAAAGATAGGTAGATTAATTAGGTCAGAAGCGGATGCCATCGCCTTGCAGACAGACTTAGATAGAATGAATGAATGGACGGATAGATGGCAAATGCAATTTAATATCAATAAATGCAAAGTGCTTAGCGTAGGTAGAGGAAACCCACACAATAGGTACACATTAAACACCCAAACTCTGGTAGGTACAGGGTACGAGAAAGATTTAGGAGTTATAGTTAGCTCTGAACTCCGTCTAGGGAAACAATGCATAGAAGCCAGAAACAAGGCAAATAGGGTACTAGGATTCATTTTTAGGAGTGTTAAAAGTAGAAGGCCGGAGGTAATATTAAAGTTATACTTGGCGCTGGTCAGACCTCACCTAGACTACGCTGTGCAGTTCTGGTCCCCACATTACAGGAAAGATATAGGTCTATTAGAATCAGTACAGAGGAGAATGACTAAAAGGATACAGGGGATGAGGAGTATTCTTACGAAGCGAGGCTGAAGCGGTTAAATTTACATTCTCTAGAGAGACGTAGGTTAAGAGGGGACCTGATAGAGGTCTTTAAGTGGTATAAGGGTTATAACAAGGGAGATGTAAGCAAAATTCTTAGGATCAGCAACCAGGGTAGAACAAGAAATAACGGGTTCAAGCTTGAAAAATTTAGGTTTAGGAAGGAGATAGGAAAAATTGGTTCTCAAATAGAGTGGTAGATGAGTGGAACGGACTCAGTAATCATGTAGTTAGTGCTAGGACACTAGAGAGCTTTAAGAGAAGATTAGACAAGTTTATGGATGGGGATAGCAGATGGAAATAGGTAGGTGTGTTTCATACAGGGACTGCCACGTGTAAGCCTGGTCGCTTCTTGCAGCTTCCCTTATTTCTTATGTTCTATGTAAATCGATCATAACGAAAAATTTGATACGCTGGATTCCTCTCTCTCTCTCTCTCTCTCTCTCTCTCTCTCTCTCTCTCTCTCTCTCTCTCTCTCTCTCTCTCTCTCTCTCTCTTGCTCCGATAGTTGTGTCACTGTTGTCTTTTTTTAATTTTCATTCTACTTCGAAGGACACTCTCTCTCTCTCTCTCTCTCTCTCTCTCTCTCTCTCTCTCTCTCTCTCTCTCTCTCTCTCTCTCTCTCTCTCTCTCTCTCTCTCTTACGCCTTATGATCACCACTCAGATTCTCATCAGAAGAAGGCGCGACGTGTGAGAGTCCGATCTTCTTCCTCCTCCTCCTGCTCTTCCTCCTCCTCCTCCTCCTCCTTCTGCGTGTCAACACAAGGCAGCCATCTTTGTATATGACAGCCGTTAAGCACTGCCAAATATTTTCTTGTGTTGCGGAAGGAAAGAGAGACAGGTGAAGAGAGAGAGAGAGAGAGAGAGAGAGAGAGAGAGAGAGAGAGAGAGAGAGAGAGAGAGAGAGAGAGAGAGAGAGAGAGAGAGATTAAACGACGCAGTAAAGAAACGGAAATGATAAATAAAGAAAGAGGGAAGAATGAATGAAGGAATGAAGGAATGAATGAAAGAAAGGAAAGAAGGAGAGAAGGAGGGAATGAGGGAAATAAGGAAATAAACAATGAGCATCTTAGGAAATAAATGAGAAGGAAAAGGAAAAAAAATTATTAAAGACGAAAGAGTAATAGAGGTGAATGAAAATAATGAAGGACGGAATAAATGAAAGAATAGAGAGAATAAAGCAATGCCTGCAAAGAAAAGAACAATAAATACCTGGGAAATAAGAAAAAAAGAGAAAAAGAAAGAAAGAAGACTAGGTGATGGACGGAAATGGAAGAGTAATAAAGGATGATAAAAGAACAGAAGAGAGGAAGGAAGGAAGAAAGTGTGCAAAGAAAGGATCAAAATATATATCTCCTCCTCCTCCTCCTCCACCTCCTCCTCCTCCTCCACGTTCTCTGGCGACGTCATCAGGACCCACGATACCAATGGCCTTGAGGAGGAGGAGGAGGAGGAGGAGGAGGAGGAGGAGGAGGAGGAGGAGGAGGAGAGATGAAGGAAAAATGTCTCCTTCTATCTTTTGTCATCTATTCTGGTGAAACCCCATCCTGTGTTAATATTGACCCCCCTCTGCCTCCCTCCCTCCCTCCCTCCCCCTTCCTCCTGTCTCTCCATCATCATCACTCCCTTCCTCTCCCTCTCTTTTTTTTTCTCTCTCTCCCTTCTTACACGGTCAAAAGCAAAGGAAGATTAGCGACAGGATGATAACGAGAGAGAGAGAGAGAGAGAGAGAGAGAGAGAGAGAGAGAGAGAGAGAGAGAGAGAGAGAGAGAGAGAGAGAGAGAGAGAGAGAGAGAGAGAGAGAGAGAGACCGGAACTTAAGATAAATACGGAAGGATAGATAACAAGAGAAAGACAAAGGAGGAAAGAATGAGGGAAAAAAAGAATGAAGATAAGAGGAGGAAAGAAGTGGAGGGAGAGGGAGAGGGAGAGGGAGAGGAAGAGGAAGAGGAAGAGAGGAGGAGGGAGAACAGAGGCCAAAACACCAAAGGAGTAATCCATCTATTTCCGAGGAGGAGGAGGAGGAGGAGGAGGAGGAGGCGAAATGAGAGACGAGAGGAAGGGAGGGAGGGAGGAAAAGGAAGCAAGGGAGAGGAGGAAGGCACAGGCAGGGAGAGTAGGGAGGGAGGTAGGGAGGGAGGGAGAGGAAGAGAGAGGGAAGTGGTAAAATTATCCTCCTGTGCAACGAGTTAGTAAGTTAATGAGAGAGAGAGAGAGAGAGAGAGAGAGAGAGAGAGAGAGAGAGAGAGAGAGAGAGAGAGAGAGAGAGAGAGAGAGAGAGAGAGAGAGAGAGAGAGAGAGAGAGAGAGAGAGATTACCCGATAGCTAAGTAGATTTAAAGAAAGAAAGACGAAGGAAGGAAGATGAGGTGAATTTACACAGCAGAAATTCGATTGATGCCATTAAAGACAGACTCTCTCTCTCTCTCTCTCTCTCTCTCTCTCTCTCTCTCTCTCTCTCTCTCTCTCTCTCTCTCTCTCTCTCTCTCCAAGGGTTCAAAGTTACAGGCCTGCAAGTCACACAGGGAAACGTTTTTCATCATCTTGCTGAGACTCATAAACGTTTCATCTTGTAATATTCCACTTACACACCTGTGGAGGAAACGCTTCTGTGTAATATATTGTGCAGGCTTTACATTATTCCTCCAGTAGTAGTAGTAGTAGTAGTAGTAGTAGTAGTAGTAGTAGTAGTAGTAGTAGTAGTAGTAGTAGTAGTAGTAGTAGTAGTAGTAGTAGTAGCAGAGTTTTCGGTTCAAGATCACAGATTTACAGTACATAAATGAAGCACCTCTACTACTCGTACTTTTCCTTACACAGGATCGTGGCTGATCAAAGCTGAGTGTTCGGCTCATTCACTCTGAC
>NC_087172.1:17527429-17567429 GCF_035594125.1 Scylla paramamosain
AAGACTAGGGCGGGGCGGAGGTATTGACGCCAAACTCACACCCAAGCCTCCAAGTAATTACCTTTGCACCCCTGCTAGTCTGTTTTAATAACCCGGCTTATGGACACACACACACACACACACACACACACACACACACACACACACACACACACACACTCGGCTCACAACCAAGAAGGTTCGAATCCCGGGCGCGGCGAGGCAAATGGGCGAGCCTCTTAATGTGTAGCCTCCGTTCACCTAGCAGCAAGTAGGTACGGGATGTACCCCGAAGGGTTGTGACCTCGCTGTCCCGGTGTGTGGTGTGTCAGTGGTCTCAGTCCTACCCAAAGATCAGTCACTATGAGCTCTGAGCTCTTTCCGTTGGGGAACGGCTGGATGGGAGACCAGCAGACGACCGTAGGTGAATCACACACACACACACACACACACACACACACACACACACACACACCGTCTTCACTGTTAGGCATTACAATTATCTCTCGTCATTTTTGTCCGAGACGCAGCATTGTCATGAACCAGCTGTGGGTGACTGACGAGGAAAGCACTTTTGAATATAATCATGTCACCTTCGCCAGGCCACGTTCACTCTTCCTGGAACGGTGAGGCAGGCCGAGGTGGCGCCAGACGAGGAGTGGCTGCTGAACAAGGGAAGGCAGACAGACCCCCCCCTTGGATACCTCGGGTAAGTGCACTGTTCTGAAACCTTCTGCGCCGCACCCCGACTATTTTCGAAAGGCTCTAATTGAAGTTGCACAGGTTTTTAAGGGTGTTTTTACGGTTGTAGTGACCGATTGACAAGATTTCTGCGCTGTTAACAGAAAAAACACTCTAGAGAACCCGGCTAATAATTTCTATGGCCTTTGAAAATAGTCGTGGTGAGAGAGCAAAACGCTTCTGAACACGGGCCAGTGCCGCGATGTCGTCGACAGGGGGTGAGGAACAAGGAAGAGGGAGAGACAGTCATTCAGAAACGTGGACGTAGTGATGCCCACCGAAGGCCACGCCACCAAGTACAGGAAGAACAGGGTGACACACGAGAAAGGGAGATACAGACAGGCAGACAGACAAAAGATAAAAAGACAGAAGAATGGCAGACAGAAAGACAGACAGTGACAGATAGATAGATAGATAGACAGACAGACAGACACAGACAGACACAGACAGACAGACACAGACAGACACAGACAGACAGACAGGCAGACAGATAGACAGACAGTGACAGATAGATAGATAGAGACAGACAGACAGGCAGGCAGGCAGGCAGGCAGGCAGGCAGGCAGGCAGGCAGGCAGGCAGGCAGACAGACAGACAGACAGACAGACAGACAGACAGACAGACAGACAGACAGACAGACAGACAGACAGACAGACAGACAAAAGATAAAAAGACAGAAGAATGGCAGACAGACAGAAAGACAGTGACACAGACAGACAGACAGACAGACAGACAGACAGACAGACAGACACAGACAGACAGACAGACAGATAGACAGACAGGCAGACAGACAGACGGCAACACAATGGGTGCCTGGCGTGGCGGTAACGTGAATGTGAGCAGCTTGAATACAGCAAGTGAAGACCACCAAAAATAAATCACCTTGCGTATTACTATTATTATTATTATTATTATTATTATTATTATTATTATTATTATTATCGTCATCATTAATATTACCATCACTATTCAATTCAGTGGCCACGGTAATGCCTGAGCGGAGATATTAATGCTAATTTGCTTTTCCTAACGTTGTGTTGCAGCGTAATTGTTCCCTCTACAACAATACGTGTGTGTGTGTGTGTGTGTGTGTGTGTGTGTGTGTGTGTGTGTGTGTGTGTGTGTGTGTGTGTGTGTGTGTGTGTGTGTGTGTGTGTGTGTGTGTGTGTGTGTGTGTGTGTGTGTGTGCAGGTAGATACAAGATATACGTAACAGAGCGGCTTGCGCTAATGGATGCGTGCACACAGGCGCGCCACACCTGTTCAGATTAATTAAGGCAGGTATTAGTGAACTTGGGAATGAGTACCTTTTTTTTGTGTGCGTCCTTCGCTGCACCTGCCCCAGAAATTCATTTACCACACTAGTTTTGCTTTTTTTTTTTTTCCCCACTCATACCTCCCTTGCGCTCCCTAATGTTTTCCTTTAATGTGTGGATAAGAGGGATGTTTCTGTTATTTTTTCTTACAGCCAGGAGAGGAAGCCGCAAGGCACGGGACCAACGAAACGAAAGAAAAAGACGTAAAAAAAGAAATTCGTTGCCTAAGGGAAGGATGACGTAAGAGTCTCCTCGTGTTGTCTTTGAGAAATTAATGTTGTTGTTGTTGTTGTTGTTGTTGTTGTTGTTGTTGTTGTTGTTGTTGTTGTTGTTGTTGCTGCTGTTGTTGTTGTTACTGCTGTTGTTGTGTTCGTTTGTTTGGTTGGTTGGTTGTTAGTTGTTGTTGATGTTTTTGTTTGTTGTTATAGTGACAGAGGTGGTAGTAGTAGTAGTAGTAGTAGTAGTAGTAGTAGTAGTAGTAGTAGTAGTAGTAGTAGTAGTAGTAGTAGTAGTAGTAGTAGTAGTAGTAGCAGTAGTAGTAGTACTAGTAGTAGTAGTAGTAGTAGTAGTAGTAGTAGTAGTAGTAGTAGTAGTAGTAGTAGTAGTAGTAGTAGTAGTAGTAGTAGCAGCAGTAGTAGTAACATGAGTAGTTTAACTAGCAGTACCAGTACTAGTAATAGTAGTAGTAGTAGTAGTAGTAGTAGTAGTAGTAGTAGTAGTAGTAGTAGTAGGAGGAGGAGGAGGAGGAGGAGGAGGAGGAGGAGGAGGAGGAGGAGGAGGAGGAGGAGGAGGAGGAGTAATACAAATGACTGCTGTTGTTGTGATAATAGAGACGTTAGTGATGAAACTAGTGACGGCAATAGAACGCGTAGTGGTGGTAGTATTAGTTGTGGTGGTGGCCGTGGCTGACGTCACACTCGCTATCACAATCTTTCCTTATTTTCCCAGAGCCTGACAATCACCCCTCATTACCCGCCCTGCCTGTCATTGCGTGCAAACAACACACTCATGCAAAGGCAGTCTGGCGCCCACTGATCTGCGGGGTTATCCTTTCTTGACATGATAATGAGAGAGAGAGAGAGAGAGAGAGAGAGAGAGAGAGAGAGAGAGAGAGAGAGAGAGAGAGAGAGAGAGAGAGAGGGGGATAGGGGTGGGATTTGGGTGCAGGACGTGGAGACAAAGAGGAGAAGAAAATCGATATACAAATTGTCTTTTTCCCTCTGGTCTTATTCTCTTCGAAACCAGGTCACGAGAGAGAGAGAGAGAGAGAGAGAGAGAGAGAGAGAGAGAGAGAGAGAGAGAGAGAGAGAGAGAGAGAGAGAGATGATGCAAGGGAAGTTATGAACGACATGAGGACAAAGAAACATAGATCTATTATACTCTCTCTCTCTCTCTCTCTCTCTCTCTCTCTCTCTCTCTCTCTCTCTCTCTCTCTCTCTCTGTCATCCGATCTGCTTCTCTTTATCAGGAAAACACGACGTTGACAGGGACAAAAATCATCAGGGACTTGTTAGCGCCCTCAGGGACTCCTTCGCTCCGTCTCCGCCACTCTCTCTCCTCTCCCCCGCCTCCTTCCCTTCTTTCTTCCCTCTTTGACTCCTTCACTGCCAATTGTGTCTACTTCCTTTCCTTCCTTCTCCCTCTTTACTTTTTTTTGCTTCTCTCTTTCTCTGTATGGCTCATTTTCTTCTTTCCTTCCCTCCTTTCTTCTTCACTACCAACTGTGTCTATCTCCTTTCCTTCTTTTTCCCTCTTTACTTTCTTTTTCTGATTTTTTTTCCAACATGCTTCAATTTTTTCTCCTTTCCTTCCTTCTTTTCTTCTCTTTTTCCCTCCTACATTGCCTCCTTGTGTTTACCTCCTCTCCTTCTTTGTTTTCCTTTCTATTTTCTTTTTCTCCTTCCTTTTTCTTTGTACGTTTCCATCTTTTTCTTCTTTTCTTCCATCTTTTCTTCCCTTTTCCCTCATGTACTGCATCCCTTCGTGTCTGCCTCCTTCCCTCCTTTTCTTCATACTTCCTTCCTTCACCGCCTTCCACCTGTACATTCCTACTTGCTTTCCTCTATTCTTCCCTTCCTTTTCTTAATTCTTCCCTTCCTTTGCATACCTCCTTCCATTTCTCCCATTCCTTTCCTCCTTTCCTCAATTCTTCTTGCTCCCTTTCCTCTATTCCTTCTCCTTCCCTTTCATTCTTCCTGTCCTTAAGTTTTTCGTTGAGTACATCTTCTTCCTCTCTTCCTTCCATTTATTTCCTCCATTCTTCCCTCCGTCTCAGCCTCCCTATCTCCCAGTGTCTTCTTCCCTTCCTTCATTCTCCCATCCCTTCCTTCCTCTCCCTTCCTCAGGTTGTAACTAAATACTTCCTTCCTCCCATCTCATCCAGTTTTCCCCCATCTCCCTCCATTCCTTCCATGCCAAACCAAGCCCACCCTCCCACGTCCCATCTCCCATCCCAGTGCCTAACCAGCTTCACCCCCACCGCATCCCGTAGACATCTCCCTTCATCCCTCCCATGTGAAACTGAGCACTCCCTCCCATGCCAGTATCCTAGAGAGAGAGAGAGAGAACAAAACACTGCCTTCAATATACTGCCCATCTGGTGCCCTCCGCGGCCCAATCAGATATCCAATCCTCCTAATGCCAATCAGATATCCAATCCTCGTCCTGCCAAGTAACGCTGGATGGATAAGCGATAAGAGAGGACTACGCCAACTGTTCTCTTCACTCAACAAAAGCTGGACTATTTTCCTTTCCTTTTTTTTTTTTTCTTCCCCCGACCTTTTTTTTTTTTTACTGGACAGGGCCACTGAGGTTGCTGTGTTTTTTTTTTATTTATTTTCTTTTTCTTTTTTCCTATTCTTCCGCTGCTGAACATAAGTCTGGCTGTATTATAGAGGGAAACGTGAACTGTTTATTTCCTTATTGTCCAAAACTCTATCATTAACTACTACTACTACTACTACTACTACTACTACTACTACTACTACTACTACTACTACTACTACTACTGCTGCTACTACTACAAGGGACTGATACGTGTAGGCCTGATGGCTTTTTGCAGCTTCCCTTATTTTCGTATGTTCTCATGTACTACTATTACCAACTACTACTACTACTACTACTACTACTACTACTACTACTACTACTACTACTACTACTACTACTGAAGAACACGAGTCCAATTAGAAATGCCGACAGCCAACAACAGGTAACAGATAGCACTAATTAATTTTTGTCTAGCCAGTTTAGTGCCTACATATGGTTGTCGAACATAAGGAAGCAACTCACTGTGTTTTGTAATTAAATAAAGATAAGTCATGAGCACTAAAGGATTAATTAAGAAACAGGTAACGTATATACACGTATGATTCAGACACTGCAGGTTAACAAGATGGATCCAGGTAGAAGGGCACCAATTAGCACGTAACGAGAGCCACACCTGGACAGACGGCAAGCACAAGGCAACACAGCACTTCACAGGTGGCACCAGGTGTGTTGTCACTTGCAGGTGAGAAAAGGTGAGTTAATTACTGCAGGACGAAACGTGTGCGAGGAGGGGGAAGAGTGGAGAGAGGAAAAAGGGAAGGAGAGTAAAAGAGGAGGAAGGGAGAGAGGTAAAGAAAAGGAAGTGAGAGGCTTAAGGGAGACAGGAAAAGAAAAGGAGAGGAGAGCAGAGGAGAGAACGAGAAAGGAAAATAGGAAAAGCAAAAGGAGGAAAAAGGAAGAGAAGAAAAGGAGAGAAAAATAAAGGGGATAAAGGGTAAGAGGAAAAGAAGACAGAAGGAAAAGGAAAGAAGGAGGAACAGAAGAAGAGAAAGGAAAAGGAAAGACAAGCAGGAAACGAGGGAATGGGAGGAAGAGGAGAAAGATAGAAAGAAAAGAGAAAGGGATGAGAGAGAGAGAGAGAGAGAGAGAGAGAGAGAGAGAGAGAGAGAGAGAGAGAGAGAGAGAGAGAGAGAGAGAGAGAGAGAGATAGTAGAACACAGAGGGAAGGTAGAAAAGACCCATTATTGACTCTCTCTCTCTCTCTCTCTCTCTCTCTCTCTCTCTCTCTCTCTCTCTCTCTCTCTCTCTCTCTCTCTCTCTCTCTCTCTGACAATATCCAGTTACCTGCCTCCTCTCTCTCTCTCTCTCTCTCTCTCTCTCTCTCTCTCTCTCTCTCTCTCTCTCTCTCTCTCTCTCTCTCTCTCTCTCTCTCTCTCTCTCCACCATTAGCAGGATCAGACACACACTACACCACATAATTCCAACAATTTGTACTTCCTTTCCTGTTATGAAGGTTTATATATTTCACTTCTGAATTTTCTTGTATTTTATAATGTATTTTCTTCTCCCTCCCAGCCAGCCAGCCAGCCATTTTGTTGAGGTGGTGGTGATAGTAGTGATGGTGATGGTGGTGGTAGTGATGAGAGAGGAATGATAATGGTAGTAATAAAAGAGAAATGCTAGTGAAGAAAATAGTGTTAGTGGTGGTTGTAGTAGTAGTAGTAGTAGTAGTAGTAGTAGTAGTAGTAGTAGTAGTAGTAGTAGTAGTAGTAGTAGTAGTAGTAGTAGTAGTGGTGGTGGTGGTGGTGGTGGTGGATGAGGAGCGATGGTGGTGGTAAAAACAGAGGAATGTTAGTGAAGAATATAATTGTGGTGGTGGTGGTGGTGATGATGGTGGTAATAAACTACAGTGCCAGAACAGTGACGGCCGGAAATGTGGAAGAAAGGAAGACATCTAAGAAATAAAAAAAAAAAATAAATAAAAAATAGAAAATAATTAAATAAACCAATAACTGCAACAAATATACGTAAGAAGAATGGTGATAGAAAAACAGTGGTGGAATAGTTGTGCAATAGTAATGTTAGTAGTGAAATAGTGATGCTGGAATAGTGTGAAAGTAGTCGCTGAGTAGTAAAAGTAGCAGTGGTAGTGGTGTTGGTGGTGGTGGTGGTGGGATAGTGGTGATAGAATTGAAGGTAATAGTAGCAGTGGTAGCAGGATAGTGGTAGCAGAATAGTGGCTGAAGATAATAGTAATAGTAAAGCAGATGCTGAGTCCGCTCCCTCTCCCTCCCCCTCCCTTCACCACCCACCCCTCTCTCCCCTCTCCCCAATAATGTGCGGGAGAGTTGCCAAGGACTGTCATATATTTCCAAGTATCCCAATATTAGATGAAGTCTCCCCCCACACTCGCCCTCCGTTTTCTGTGACGCTCTGCTGCTCTCACTTAACCCTGAAGAAAACGTAAGGTTGGTACTACTCTTATTTCCAGTACATTTTATTTTGGTGTGACTTATGTATTTGTATTTTGGATTTTCTCTCTCTCTCTCTCTCTCTCTCTCTCTCTCTCTCTCTCTCTCTCTCTCTCTCTCTCTCTCTCTCTCTCTCTCGTTTTTTCCATCATCTCTTTTTTTTATTGCCTTTTTTTGTATGTGTTTTTTTTTCTATTTTCTTTTCTTCTTATTCTCTTTCACCTTACTCCTACCATCCTTCTTTCTTTCGTCCTTTTTCCCCCTTTTTTCATTATCTCTTTTTCGTGTTTTCGTATCGCATGTTGCTTTCTATTTTCTATTTTTTCTATTTTTTCTATTTTTCTATTTTTCTATTTTCTATTTTCTATTTTTTCTTCCTATCATTCATCTTTCTCTCCTTCCATTTTATATATATATATATATATATATATATATATATATATATATATATATATATATATATATATATATATATATATATATATATATATCTTTTTTTTCATTTTTCCATCATATTTTTTGTTCATGTTTGCATATTTTCTGTTCTTTCTATATTTTTCTTCGTATCATTCATCTTTCATTCATCCCCATATTTGCATACAATTTTCCCATCTTTTCCCGCCATTTCTCTTTCATGCGTGTTTCGTCACTTTTCCATTTTCCATCATTTTTCCTTCTATCATTCATCATCTTTCTTTGGCACCATTTTTTTTTGGGGGGGTTTCATTTAATTCTCTATCACTATTTTTTTTTCTTTAATTTTCTGCGTTCACTTTTTTTTATTACAAGTTATCTTTTTTTACATTTTACTTTTCCTGTTTAATTTACTTTCTTTCCCTAGTGTTTTTCCTGCCTAAGTTCATCACATCTCGCCGTTTTATTCTTCTTCCTCTTCCTCTTCGCTTTCCTACAGCCACACCCTCTCCTCCTCTACGGCCTTCCATTTACTTCCATTCTTTCATCACAGGCCGTTGGGTCCCTCTCCTCCCTCCATCGCCGCCATACCTTACCTCCTCTCTCCCAAACACACACACACACACACACACACACACACACACACACACACACACATATATGACCAGTCCCTTTATCCTCCCTCCATCACTGCCATACCTTAGACACACACACACACACACACACACACACACACACACACACACACACACACACACACACACACACACACACACACAGTCCTTGACATAACTGAAATATATACCGTATTTATTTTTCCAAGCCATTTTCAAGCCCCATATATTCTTTCAGATTCATTTTCACCGCCTTCACTTCCACCACCCACCCGCGTGCCCGTCCGTCAGTCCCTCCACCTAAATTTTTCGTGAAAGCCTTCCTTTTTTTTCTATTCGCGGACGAAAATTGTCTTTTACGAAGATAAACTGCCAAGTAAATTGTCCCGAGTTGACTTTTTTATTATTTTTTTTTTCATTTTCTTTTACTCATACAATGTTTCAAATATGAGTATAAAAAAAAAATATCCCCCATAAGTGATTAAGTTACAATGAAGTTTCTATCTAAATCTGTCATCAAAGATAAAATTTCCCGGTCAGTAAGTTTTCCAAAAGAAACTTATGACACGACTTTTTTCCTTGATGAATATTTCTTATCAAACCATAGACTGTTCTTGGAAAAGGGGCGACAGGAGAGAGAGAGAGAGAGAGAGAGAGAGAGAGAGAGAGAGAGAGAGAGAGAGAGAGAGAGAGAGAGAGAGAGAGAGAGAGAGAGAGAGAGAGAGAGTAGACATTAGCATAGGAGAAAGAACGAAAGACAGAAAAGAGTGCGAGAAAGCAGAAAGTGAGAAAATAGAAAGAGAGAGAAAGAGAGAATATGAAGAAAACAGGTGAGTTAAGAAAGGAGAAAGAGTGAAAGAGAAATAGAATGCAATTAAGAAGAAAAGAAAAAAAAACATCAGAAAGAACAAACGAAAAGAAAAGAAAGGAGAAAAAAACTGTAAGACGGGAGAGAGAGAGAGAGAGAGAGAGAGAGAGAGAGAGAGAGAGAGAGAGAGAGAGAGAGAGAGAGAGAGAGAGAGAGAGAGAGAGGAGCGAAGGGAGAAAGGAAAGGTAGTAATTAAGGGGGAGAGAGTAATGGGTCACCTGTCTTAATGGATCACCGAGACAACTGTAATGAGGGAGGACGAGCTGGAGAGGAGGAGGAGGAGGAGGAGGAGGAGGAGGAGGAGGAGGAGGAGGAGGAGGAGGAGGAGAAGAAAAATGTATAAAAGAAGTCCATGGATGGGAGGATGGAGGAGAGGAAATGAGAGCGAAGAGGAGAGAAGGAAGGAGGGATGAAGGGAGGGAAGGAAGGAAGGAAGGAAGGAAGGAGGGGAAAAATGGAAAGAAAGAGGGAATGTGAGGAGAAAGAGAACATTTACACTTCTTTATCACCCGCCAGACAGACACAGCTCGTTGAGAGAGAGAGAGAGAGAGAGAGAGAGAGAGAGAGAGAGAGAGAGAGAGAGAGAGAGAGAGAGAGAGAGAGAGAGAGAGAGAGAGCAACACAAGATAACCCTTAGTGTGGCAATTTCGACGCAATGATGATACTGTTGATAGCCCAATCAGACCCCCTCCCCACCCCACCTCAACCTCCCCAGCCCCCTCAACCCTCCAATCCCCCAGTCCCCGTAGTCCTATGAACTTAATCCAGTCCTCAGCTTAAATTCAGACAACTAACAGACCCCATTCTGTTTGCACCCAGTTTCTCCTCCAGCACCTTTCACCTTATATCTAGTCCCCACCAGTCCCTTCCAGCTTAAAACAGACCCAGATCTCCCGTCATGCTCAGCTTAAATTCAGACACTTAACAGATTTTCACTTCCATCAGCTTGTATCTAGCCCCTTTTAGTATACATCTAGTCCCTCCAGATCCAGACCTATCTAGCCCCTTTCTGCTAATAGACCTTTTCCTTAATGCCACAAAGCTTTATTGTCCTCAGCACTCGTCAGTCCCATCAGCTCCTCACAGTACAGTCCTCAGCCTCATAACAGACCCAAACACCTACCTTTGGTCATCTCGTACTTTGTAAAATTGCATACATTGTGAAAAGCTTATGACCTTTCGCTGAAAATTAAATCAAGAACTAAAGATGATTTGGATATTCTCAATAGTAATAATAGTAGTTGTAGTTGTTGTTGTGGTGGTAGTAGTAGTAGTAGTAGTAGTAGTAGTAGTAGTAGTAGTAGTAGTAGTAGTAGTAGTAGTAGTAGTAGTAGCAGTAGTAGTAGTAGTAGTAGTAAAAACCAAAAAAAAATAACAAAAAATATGAAAGGAAAGGATGTTTCGTGGCAGTCTGAATAAAAGTAGTAGTAGTAGTAGTAGTAGTAGTAGTAGTAGTAGTAGTAGTAGTAGTAGTAGTAGTAGTAGTCAAAGGCGGTAACAGCAGCAGAAGCAAGGTAACAGTAGCATCATTCCTACATAAATCTTGGTTCGGCAGTCACGACACAGGGGAGTTCCGCGAGCAGCGAGGCAGCAGCAGCAGCAGCAGCAGCAGCAGGTGTCTGAGGCAGTGTGTTTGTCCCAGATGGCGTGCCCGGCTGCCCCTCCCGCCCTCCCTCAAGACACTGATGGAGATGGAGGGACAAACTTCACTAACTTCTGCCTACGTACAACACTGATAGGCACCGGCTGCACACACACACACACACACACACACACACACACACACACACACACACACACACACACACACACACACACACACGAAGCTGATGACTAGTAGAGCAAACACACACACACACACACACACACACACACACACACACACACACACACACACACACACACACGAAGCTGATGACTAGTAGAGCAAACACACACACACATACACACAAAGAAAATGGCGTGTAGGCTTAAATAACATCCCGCCTTATCTATCACACCTTATCACCTCACACACTATTTTGTCACTCACGCATTAGTTAAAGTTTCAGGTGTTACTCTCTCTCTCTCTCTCTCTCTCTCTCTCTCTCTCTCTCTCTCTCTCTCTCTCTCTCTCTCTCTCTCTCGGAAGCGCAGTTCACTCTAAAGCAGTGTTGTCACTCCTGCTTCACCTCCTACCATTAATTTCACGGATCCTGCTTCTCCTAACTTGCCAACTACATGCCCACTGCCCAGCCTCGCCGCCACCTCACGCCTCCCTATCATTATTCAGGGGATTGATAAGAGGCCAGGGAACGTGAACTTTTATGATTAACAAGTGTGGTAATTTTTTTTTTCCCATATCCAACTTCAATTTATTTTTTTCTCCTATAGCACTTCTTTTTGTACCTTCGTTAGCTTTGTATACAGCCAGGGCAAAATAAAGTCAACGAGCTGTGTCTGTCTAGCAGGTAGTAAAGAGGTGTAAATATTCTCTTTCTTCTCACATTTTTTCTCTTTCCTTCCATTTTTCCCTCTGCTTTTTACAGTGGTCTCAATGTTCGCAAGTGGTGACCATAGTAGTTAAAGGGTTGATGTAAGGTTTGGTTCTATATGAGAGCCCTTATTTGAGTTTTCTTTTTTTATATCTATAGAAAATAACTTGTATATAATGAAGAGTCGTTTTAATTAATGATGTAGCACTAAAACATGTCTCCTCTCCTCTCGCTTTCATATTCCTGCATCGACTTTCTTTTATGTTATTCGTGGAAGTGTTTGTCTCCATGTTTTCCTCTTGTTATGCTTCACTTATTTCACGAAGCCTTAAGAGTCGAACAGTTTTACAAAGAAATGATCTTCCGTTCACCTCCATGACAAAGCTCCCTGTTGACATCTTTTGTTCTCATTTCCACCAGAACGTTTACATTTCTGAGAAAAAAGTAAACGAATTAAACAGGAAACAACATCCGCAGGCCAGGTCTTGTGACAGGGAAAACATACATGTTATTTTATGCAACAGACTGAGTGATATTTCAATTACGACGAAATAAAATGAAATAATAACTGAAAATATCACACACACACACACACACACACACACACACACACACAGAACAATTAGCGTTGGGCAGCAGGGAGGGAGAGCCACTGTGCGCCACAAAACATCCCAACACTACTTGTGGCACTGACTGGCACCCTATTAGAGCCGCACCCAAATGAGCTCACAGTGGCACTCCTCTCTCCTCCCCTCCCATCCTCCCTCCCTCCCTCCCTCCCTTCCTCTCTCCCTGAAAAAGGCTTCCCTTCCTTCCTTCCCTTCTTACTGGCACTCAAAATGGCTCTCATCTCCACCAACTTCCACAGTGTCAGTTCCGCGTGGCACTCCAGACCGGCATCTTCATTAGCGCCCCCCCCCCGACCCACTCCCCTGGCACTGTGACGAGGCGAGAACTGGTGGTGGTGGTGGTGGTGGTGGTGGTGGCATTACTGGTTAAGATGGAAGAATATGAGTAGACAGTGGAGAGAGAGAGAGAGAGAGAGAGAGAGAGAGAGAGAGAGAGAGAGAGAGAGAGAGAGAGAGAGAGAGAGAGAGAGAGAGAGAGAGAGAGTGTCAAAAGAAGAGAAGGGTCAAAGGCAGAGATGACACACGAAAAACATGAAACAGATGAAATATAAATGAATAAAAACACCGAGACGGGAAACAAGGGAGGAAAAATGAAAGGCAAGGCAAGAGATGCTGACACGTGTGGCAGGCGCAGCGAGGGGAAAAGGATAGAGTGAAGGAGGAAAAAAAGGAGGAAAGAAAGGAGGAAAAACAAGGACAGGAAGATGCACCATTGTAAGTTCCATAGAGGATATGTGGTTAAAGTTGTGAGGTGGGAGGAAAGGAGGGAAGGAGGGAGGGAGGGAGAGAAGGAGGGAAGGAAGGGAAGGAGATTGGAAAGGAGAGAGGGAGGGATGGAGGGAGACAGGGAGGAGGAAAAAAAGGAAGAAGGATGAGAATGTTGGAGAAAGGGGGAAGGAAGAAAGGAAAGGAGAGAGGGAAGGAGAAAAGGCAGGGAAGGAAGAAAGGAAGAAAGGGGAAGAACATAAAAGGGAGGAAGAAAGGAAAGGAGTGAGATAGGGAGGAAGAAAAAAGGAAAGAAGGAAAGACAAGGAGGAAAGGAGGAAAGGAAGACTTCAAAAGAGAGGAAGAGAAGAGGGTAGAAAAGGAGAAGAAAGAAGGGAGAGGAGGCAGGGAAGGAGGAAAGGGAGGGAACTTGAAAAGGAAAGAAAGAGGGAGGGAAGGAAGAAGAAAGACGAGACCTTGAGAGGAAAACAGGAAGAAAAAATTAATAACCATTTAGAGAGAGAGAGAGAGAGAGAGAGAGAGAGAGAGAGAGAGAGAGAGAGAGAGAGAGAGAGAGAGAGAGAGAGAGAGAGAGAGAGAGAGAACGAACTCCGCTTTTTATCATTTTCTTATCATTTCTCTTCCCTCCCTCTATCTCTCTCTAGATCCTTAATTCCCTCATCATTTCCTGCCTTCCTTCCTTCCTTCCTTCCTTCCTTCCTTCCTTCTCCCTGTTCCTTCCCTTCCCTGTAATATCACGCAATAATTCCTACACACTCCTTCATTCTCCCACACTCTCCCTCTCCCTCTCCGCCATTACATTTAACAGCTGCAGACTAATGGCCAAACAATTATCCTATTTCCTGTTCTCTGATTGGTGAGTACCGTCCATTACGTCATCACTCGAGAGCCAATCAAATGTCACCTTTCTCGAAGTGAACAAAACGTAAATTCTTGGCGTTTTTAAAGATTTTTTTTGGAAGAATGTCAAGATTTCTCTCTCTCTCTCTCTCTCTCTCTCTCTCTCTCTCTCTCTCTCTCTCTCTCTCTCTCTCTCTCTCTCTCTCTCTCTCTCTCTCTCTCTTTCATCCTCGACCTCTTTGTCTATATCTCCTCCTTCCTCTTGTCTCCATCTTTCCTATCTCACTTTCTTCCTCCTCCTCCTCCTCCTTCTCTCCACTGTGATGTTTCCTCCCTCCATCCCTTCCTGCCTTCCTTCACTCACAAGAAGTCCCTGAGCTGAACTATTAATGGTGATGCTGCTCATAAAAGTTTATCACACGTGCGACAAATTTCCATGGGTAGGAGAGAGAGAGAGAGAGAGAGAGAGAGAGAGAGAGAGAGAGAGAGAGAGAGAGAGAGAGAGAGAGAGAGAGAGAGAGAGAGAGAGAGAGAGAGAGAGAGAGAGAGAGAGAGATGCGTAGTAATTAATATACGAAGAAGATCCATAAATAAAAAATAAACACATAAATCACACACACACACACACACACACACACACACACACACACACACACACACACACACCTAGGCAGTAGTAGGCCAGAGGGGCAGTAGGTCAGAGAGGAGGAGGTAGGAGGAGGCAGGAGGCAGGAGGAGGCAGGAGACTGGAGGCAGGAGGAGGGAGGAGGAGGCAGAGGGAGGCAAGAACGTGGGAACACTATAAAATATGACGATATGGACCGTAAAACTCTGAGGTTTGAGAAGAGAGTGGCAGAGGGCCAGCACCACCACCACCACCACCACCAGCACCACCAGCACCACCAGCACCATTAAACCTTCACACTGCGCCAAGACCAACACCGAACAGGCAGCACTATAAAGGCAAACATTTACACTCTCCACAGCAAACAGTACCAGATGAGATAAACTGAATACAGGGAAATATATACGAGTTTAAAGTAGGTAAGTGAATAAAGACTCGTTAGATTCACACTGCGCCTTCACCAATACGATACGCGGACAACCACACCATATAAACAAGCATTTAGGGTCTCCATAGCAAGCAATACTAGTTCATAGGTAAATTGGGGATACAAGGATAATTATACGAGTAAGGTCTAGATAAGTGGATAAAGAATCGATAGACAAATGTATAAAGGAAAAGGAACTATATTTTTAGCTGCTGTACGTAAATTACACTTTGTTTAATAATGTAGTGTGGTGTTTACTGCAGGGAAACATAACTTGAAATGTTTTATATTCGTGATTCCTTGTAGAAAAATATTCATTACTACCACCACCACCATCACTACAACTACTGCTGCAACTGTCCATTATTACCACCAATACCACTACTACCACTACCAATACCGTTAATACCACTACCACCACTACAACTACGCATTACCACCACAACCACTACCACCACCACTAATACTACCATTACTACCACCACCACAACTGTTGACCCACGTTCCTACCACCAGCACATCAGGCGCCTCCATCACCCTGCCTCCCATCGAGTAGGTAAGGGGGGAAGGGGGTGCGCCGCTCCCCTCAGCTCGATAACACGAAGGTTGAGGGGGAAGGAGAGGAAAAAAACAGTTCTTTACAATAATGACACAGGGGCGGAGAGGAAGCTGGTGATGGAGGGAGAGAAAGGGAGGGAAGGAGGAAGAAAAGGGAAGGATGGAGAAGGAGGAGGAGGAGGAGGAGGAGAAAAAGGAAGGAGGGATGGAGTGGTTAAGTGTTTTGTACTTGTCACTCGTGTGTGTGTGTGTGTGTGTGTGTGTGTGTGTGATGGGCAATTTTCCGAGTTCCTGAAATAATTTAGGGTGCTTATGTGCGTGGTTGTGTTGGGAAGAGCCGAGAGGAAGTGAAGGGTGCCTAAGAGGGAGAGGGAAGAGGAATATTAAGAGCGTGGAAAGGAGTTTTATGATGAGGAGGGAGGAGGAAGGGAGGGGCATGGAGCATTAACATAGACTAGAAAATGTACTGGAAAGGAATATTGACAGAAGGGAGCTAGTCACTTGGTACTGGGCCGGATGGTACTCAGGTCATAGAAGCCTCAGGTCAGATGAGTCTCAACACAGATCGGCCTGAGTGCAAATAGGCCTCAGGACGTTTGGTGCTCGAGACACTTGGCACCCAAACCACTTGGCCGTCAAAGTGTCTCTAGACTCAGACCTCTGGACCACAGGCTTCGTGAAGGCAGCATGTGGACCCGCACACACACTAATACAATGTTCACCAAGCCATCCACTATTTACTCAACGACATCAACCATATCCACCCAATCATCTCCACCCACCTACAGCCATAACTCCATCAATCTATCCACTGACTCACACTCATCCTCCCATCCACCTCTATTACCCCATCCATTCCGCTAAACCACTCGACCACATCCATCTATCCACTAACAGGTCTTCCAGCCATCTCCTACCCACTAACCCGCCCACGCACGCACCCATCCCAACCACACCCACCAAACCATCTTGAGGATCAACTGACCTTACGCCTGTATGACCGCCCCATTACCAAATGACTGTAAACCTTGACTGACTTAAGGAAAGGAGGCGTATAGAAGTATTGAGGGCACAGGGAGGAATACTGAGGGAAGCACAAGATACACTCACTTGAAGGAACTATGCTCATGGATGAGGATGAGGAGTATGAGGGAGGAAGACGCAGAAGTATCAGGGGAAGAGGAATGAGATTGGGAGGATAAAGAAGGAAACAAGGGAAGGGGAAGATGTGCTCGTGTTTGGAGAGGGAAAGAGGAGTAGTATTAGAGGGATATTTGAGGAGGAGGAGGAGTATTAAGGGAGAGAAATAACGATGGGGGTGAAGTATATTAGAAGGATAAGGAAGGGAACTAGAGAAGAGGAAGATGTACTGATATTTGGAGAGGGAAAGAGAGATACTATTGGAGGGATATACGAGGAGGAGTATTAAGGGAGGGAGATGAGGCTAGCGAGGTAATCACTGACAGTCAACAAATTCAACAAGGAAGCTATAAATGTTTTACTACGCATCTCTTACTACTCGACTTGCTGTCTTCTTTCTTGCTGGTCTGTCCACCTTCATTCAATTTTCACCCACTTCCTTCCTTGCTTCTCTTTTTTTTTCTCTCTTTCATCCACTTCCCTCTCCCCCTCTCTCTCAAACTACGTCCCTCTCAAATTCTTCTCTCCTAGCCTATCTTTATCTTCCCTCCCCTTTCCTGTCCTCTCCTGCCTTCCTTCCTTTTTATTCCTTCACGGTTCGCTTCCCTCCAGCTCCTCCACTTCTACCCCTCTTTTCCTCTCATTCATCTTCCTTCTTCCTACGTCCATGATTCTCTCTCTCTCTCTCTCTCTCTCTCTCTCTCTCTCTCTCTCTCTCTCTCTCTCTCTCTCTCTCTCTCTCTCTCTCTCTCCCTACAAATGAAGGATAGAAGATTAGCAATAAAATGTAGCGGCGTCATCATGACTCAGCGATTTTTCAGTTACAGCTTCCTGCTCTTAAATATCTGCTGGAGGAGCGCTTCCCAAACCAGGGTACACGCATCCCAAGGGTAAAAGGGAGGGCGTTCAGTGGGTACTTTGTCACAGCTCCGAGTGATACAAAGACAGGGAGTGAAGCCAGTATCTTTCCCTCCGTCAGGCGGGTGTTCTGAGAGCCGTCAAGCTTCGTCACGTACCCAACTCACCGAGATCTCTAAAAACGTGAATGTGTTTAAGTCCAGGAGTATCGTAATTAAAAATCTGCTGAGTCATGATGATACAGCAACATTTTATTGTAAGCCTCCATTGTAAGCACGCACGGACGCGAACGTACGCTTAAACACACACACGCACACGCACACACACAAACGTGACATATGACCTCCACCAGGCACGAACAGATAAGCACTCCTCCTCCTCCTCCTCCTCCTCCTCCTCCTCCTCCTCCTCCTCCTCCTCCTCCTCCTCCTCCTCCTCCTCCTCCTCTCCCTTCTGTTGCCATTATTATCAATATTAATATTTGAATCCTGAATGCCGGTGAATCTGTGACTTCTGCATAACTTTAGAAATGTTGGGAAATTCTGGTATAATTCTGACTGTCATTATTATTTCTACTACTTCCATCATTTGTTAATTCAAACTGTCTTTCCTTAATGTATTTCGATTTCCATTTTTATTCTTTTCAGTCCTTCTTCCTCTTTCTTCTTCTTCTCCTCGTCCTCCCCCTCCTCCTCCTCCTCCTCCTCCTTCGCTTCTTTCTCCTCTGCACACTATTACACATTGATTATTTTCAAGTTCGTTTCTTTAATGTATTTCTTTTTTCCATTCTTACTCAATCTTTTTACTCCTCCTCCTCCTCCTCCTCCTCCTCCTCCTCCTCCTCCTCCTCCTCCTCCTCCTCCTCCTCCTCCTCCTCCTCTTCCCACAATTACTTATTATCAAAAAATGCATTTCCTTAACATATTTCGAGTTATATTTTTACTCTTTTCTTAGTCCCATCTCCTCCTCCTCCTCCTCCTGATGGTATCGTATGATGGCCACGACAGCAAGACAGGAGGGACGTGAGGGAGAGAGGAAGGGGAGAAAATTTGAGAAAACACGGAGATAGAACACACACACACACACACACACACACACACACACACACACACACACACACACACACACACACACACACACACACACACACACACACACACACACACACACACACACACACACACACACACACACACACACAGAGAGAGAGAGAGAGAGAGAGAGAGAGAGAGAGAGAGAGAGAGAGAGAGAGAGAGAGAGAGAGAGAGAGAGAGAGAGAGAGAGAGAGAGAGAGAGAGAGAGAGAGAGAGAGAGAGAGAGAGAGAGAGAGAGAGAGAGAGAGAGAGAGAGAGAGAGAGAGAGAGAGAGGCACAATAGCTGTTCCACAATTATCGCTGACTCAGAGAGAAAAAACGTGTCTGGTGCATCACAACGACGTCTTCACAATAATATGGGAGGAAGAGGAGGAGGAGGAGGAGGAGGAGGAGGAGGAGGAGGAGGAGGAGGAGGAGGAGGAGGAGGAGGAGGAGGAGGAGGAGGAGGAGGAGGAGGAAGAAGAAGAAGAAGAAGAAGAAGAAGAAGAAGAAGAAGAAGAAGAAGAAGAAGAAGAAGAAGAAGAAGAAGAAGAAGAAGAAGAAGAAGAAGAAGAAGAAGAAGAAGAAGAAGAGGAGGAGAAAAGGAAAACCATCGAAGAATAGAAACATTGAGAAGAAGGAGGAGGAGAGAGAAGAGGAGGAGGTTAAAGAAGAGGAGTTGGAAAAGGAGAAGAAGAACAGAAGGAGAATATGTGAAGAAAAAGCAAGAGAGATGAAAAATAAAAGTAGGAGAATTAAAAAAAAAAAAGAGGAACAGGAGAGACAGACACAGAAACGGAGAGACAAGGAGGAGGAAGACGAGAAGGAGGAAGAGGAGGAGTAGGAAGAAGAGGAGAAGAATATTACGTGTCTCTCAAGAGTTAATTAAAAAATAATGTTAGTAAACCGTGGATTTTTATACCTGTTTTCTAGCCTCCCCCAAACTCCCCCTTCTCCCCCTTCCCGCTCCCCCTCTCTAGTCCTCCCACTTCACCCATGACCTAAATTCGCCCCCTCGCCCCCAACCTGCTCCTCGTGTGACCCCAATACATCCCCCATCGGCCCCGCGACCTGACCTAAGCTGACCTTTTCATCCATCCCCTTTAGAAGACGCTATCACTAATGCAAACATCCCATTCTCTCTCTCTCTCTCTCTCTCTCTCTCTCTCTCTCTCTCTCTCTCTCTCTCTCTCTCTCTCTCTCTCTCTCTCTCTAATCCTATCAGACCGAGTTACATAGTTTCCCACACACACATACACACACACGCACACACACACCTTACCTGGTTTACAAATTCCTAACATTACCTCCACCCACCACACACATCAATTATTAGGTTAGCGAAGCGTCTCTATCGAAAAAGAACACCGTAACATTTCCTTTTCTATACATAACGAAAGGAACGCAACGCTAATAGATAAATAAGTAAATAAATAACGGGAGGGAGAACAAATATCAGCAGATTTATTGCCCCTTACGAAGCTGTTAAGTGATGGATTTATTCACTGCTCAACGCCAAACACGAAGAGTAAGTGAAGATGATGGAGAAGAATTACAAGGGACTTTGTGAGTTAACCGAACAGCAACGGATCTTAAATGTGTCCTTGGTTGGCTGTTTCGGAGCTAATCCCAACTATCTAATTGGCGAGGAGTGGGTGGAGGAGGAAGACAAAGAGGATTGGGACGAGGACGACGGCAACGAGGAGGAGGAGGAGGAGGAGGAGGAGGAGGAGGAGGAGGAGGAGGAGGAGGAGGAGGAGGAGGAGGAGGAGGAGGAGGAGGAGGAGGAGGAACAGACGCAGAAAGACAAAGACAAAGCAATATGGAGAAGAGAAGAGAACAAAAAGGAACATGTAGGAGGAAATGAAGGAGATACGGAGGAGGAGGAGAAGGAGGAACACAAAAGAACTTAAAGAACGGATCTGTAGATTTTCATGTGACTTCTTGATGGGACTAAGTTATCTAAATTATGGTAAGAGAGAAAGGATAGCAAAGATGAAGGAGAGAGAGGAGGACAAGGAGGAGGAGGAAGAGAAGGAAGAGGAGGCGGTAAGGAGGATGGAAGGAGGCAAAGGAGAAATGAGACTAAGCCGCGTTGTCCTTTCTTTTAGGCTCAACGTACAAAGCCTGATTCTTGCTAGTGAAAAGAGGCCGCCCATTCTTAGGAGGAAACAGTGGCCTTTGTAGCGAAAAAGTGACGTCTTTCATATATGTAAGCTCTCTCTCTCTCTCTCTCTCTCTCTCTCTCTCTCTCTCTCTCTCTCTCTCTCTCTCTCTCTCTCTCTCTCTCTCTCTCTCTCACTCTCGCTTCCGCTCTCCAAATCCCTCCCTCCACTCTACCCAAGTCCTGTTGCTTTTTTATGAGAGTTCTGAGAGACTTTCGTTGTCAACATCCCCCACTTATGCTGTGCGTTAAAAGGTTATAAGCTGCCACCTTGCCTGCCACTGCCGCGCCTGCTGCTACTGCTACTGCTACTACTAATAATAATAATACTATTAATACTACTATTACTACTACTACTATTTTTTTACCACTACCACAAACCCTAATTTTCTAACCTCCTTCATCACCACCATCGACAACAACAACAACAACAACAACAACAACAACAACAACAACAACAACTACTACAACAACAACAGCAGCAGCAGCAACAACAACAACACCCGCACGTCGAAATGAAACGTCAGACTTTCATTTTTTGGAACAAAGTTGAACGAAAATCACTTCGACATCAACAACAAAAAATTTTGGGTCCGTACCACAAGCCTTGAACAATGGGCGGCTCCTCCTCCTCCTCCTCCTCCTCCTCCTCCTCCTCCTCCTCCTCCTCCTCCTCCTCCTCCTCCTCCTCTTCGTCCACCTCCTTCTCCTCCTCCTCCCATTCTTCAATTAGAGACTTTTTCAGCCACCACACTCGAAGACACGGAAAAAATGAAAATATCACAAAAAAAGGGCGTAAAAAATATATATAATGATGAGATTCAGAGTTCTTGAATAGGTAAGCGTTGTGTGTGTGTGTGTGTGTGTGTGTGTGTGTGTGTGTGTGTGTGTGTGTGTGTGTGTGTGTGTGTGTGTGTGTGTGTGTGTGTGTGTGTGTGTGTGTGTGTGTGTGTGTGTGTGTGTGTATAATTCAACATCAAAAACCTCCAAAAAAGAATAATTTCACAGCACAGAATACCAAATAACTCAGTCCCTTTTGAAAATTACTACAAGCGACATGAATTTTTTTTTAACTCTTGCAACGCGGAACGCTTTTATTTTATCCTATTATATTTTATTTTGATCTTGTTATGTTTCATTCACTTCTATTTTATCTATTTTTTGCTCTGAATGTCAATAAAGAAGTGAAGACATGTTTACTTTGGCTTTTCATCTAATTGTGTGTGTGTGTGTGTGTGTGTGTGTGTGTGTGTGTGTGTGTGTGTGTGTGTGTGTGTGTGTGTGTGTGTGTGTGTGTGTGTGTGTGTGTGTGTGTGTGTTCCTCCCTCACTATCATTATTGCCTTCATCCTTTCCCTTCTAATCATCGTTCTCATCACCACTATTGTACTCTTCTCTTCCTCATCTCTCCTTCTCCTCCTTCCCTTTCTCATTCCTGCTCCTCTTCTTCTGTATTACCCTGTCTCTCTCACTAATAGCGTAGAATAGTTACCCAAACAGCCTAGCAAGGACCTCAAGATCTGCTGTTGTATGAACTTCCTTTGTACTCGTATTCCTTTGTATTCCTCTTACTCCTCCTCCTCACTCCTTTTGTTGCTCCTCCTTCTCATTTCTCTTCCTACTCCTTCTTCTCACTCCTGTTCTTTCCCTAACTCACTCCTCCTCCTACTCCTTCTCCTTCTAACTCTTCCCCTTCCTTCTCCATCTCACTCCTCCCCACTCCTTCTCCTCTTCCTCTCTTTCTTTTCTTTTTTCACTCCTCCAGTTTCTCCTCACTCCTGTTGTTTCTTCTAATTACTCCTCCTCCACCTTCTCATTCCCTTTCCTCTTCCAGCTCCTCCGAACTCCCTGTCTTTTTCCTACTCCTGCTCCTCACTCCCTCTCCTCCTTCTCTTCACTCCTCCACTTACTCTTCATTCCTATTGCTCCTCCTCCTGCTCACTCCCTCTCCTCTTTCTTCTCCTCCTCACTCCATTCCCATCACCTTCCTGCTCCTCATTCACTCTCTCGCCTCTTCCTTCTGCTCACTCCCTCTTCTCTTTCTTCTCCTCCTCCTCACTTCCTCCCCCTTATCTTCCTGTTTCTCCTCACTCACTCCCTCTCCTGTATCTTCTTCTATTTCTCCTCACTCCCTCCCTTCCCCTCCTCCTCCTCCTGCTCCTCGTCGCCAAGGACATCGTGACCTCACCAGGCAGCGGGCCAGACGTGCACCAGGAATGAAGCTCATTAATCTTGGTCATCATTCCTGAGGCGGGCTCGTATATCCCACATTAGGCGACCCCCATGCTGATGACTTTACCAAATGATGATGCGGGGAGAAAATGTCACTAAAAGACTCAGACGATGGACAGGTGACGCCGAAGAAAGAATTATTAATAAACTGTGTCAACTTTTTTTTTTTTTTTTTACATTTCTGTTGATTTAGTGTTTGTTCTCATAACTGATAATTAACAGAGGTTACTGAAGGAAGTATCGCTAAAAAGACTCCATCGATGGATAAGTGACGCTCCCCCAAACAAAAAAAAAGAAAGAAATGAAGGAAAACGCATAAAATTTCCACTCTTGGTCTACTCGCTTTTCATTTCAAATTATCTTCAAATGATAATAGAAGTTTTGAAAGATAAGTTAAATTCTCTCTCTCTCTCTCTCTCTCTCTCTCTCTCTCTCTCTCTCTCTCTCTCTCTCTCTCTCTCTCTCTCTCTCTCTCTCTCTCTCTCTCTCTCTTCCCCCTTTCAGAGTATGGGTTGATAATGGGAACTGTTTGTATGGGCAGAGCTGCACGGAGCGAGGGACGGAGGGAGGGAGGGAGGGAGGGTTGGAGAGAGGGAGGAAAGGACGCAGAGTTCGAGGCAGCGAAGGACGGAGGGAGGGAGGGAGAGAGGGAGGGAAGGAGGGAGAGAGAGAGACATGGAGGAAAGAGCAAGAGGAAAGGGAAATGGAAGAGGAGTGAATGGGTCCTCAGGCGTGGAGCTGTGAAAGGAAGAGAGAGAGAGAGAGAGAGAGAGAGAGAGAGAGAGAGAGAGAGAGAGAGAGAGAGAGAGAGAGAGAGAGAGAGAGAGAGAGAGAGAGAGAGAAAGGCCACTCCACTTCTCCTTCTACACGTGTACGTCCACACACACACACACACACACACACACACACACACACACACACACACACACACACACACACACGAAGTAGAGCCGTAGGAAAAATAATAGGAAAAGGAAAGGCCGAAAAAAAATCACATTCTTCCATGTATAGAATTACAAATAAGGACTAGAAGTGTTTTTCTGGTGTTAACGAGGCGTTTAATGTGTTAGAGACGGCCGTTTTCACGCGCTGGGCTAGATGTGTGTTTGAGACAGCTAATGATTAACGGTTGAGAGAGAGAGAGAGAGAGAGAGAGAGAGAGAGAGAGAGAGAGAGAGAGAGAGAGAGAGAGAGAGAGAGAGAGAGAGAGAGAGAGAGAGAGAGACCACTTCCCAGACACACACACACACACACACACACACACACACACACACACACACACACACACACACACACACACACACACACACACACACACACACACTGCCAGGGTAAATAAGATTAATGAGCAACACTTAAACTCATAAATCATGTGTTTTTCCGTGAGTCACTGCAGAAGACGACCCCGGAACGCAGGCCGGCACTGAGGCATAGAATACGAGTGAAAAGGAAGCGATTCAAACAAAGGAGTGGTTATTTATATACTAGAGAAAGCGACCAGGGGCGAAAATGGATGAAAAAATACAGAAAGGCCATTTTATGTTCTAAGGAGTCTTCATACTCCTCTTCTGAAACAATTCAAGTCGTAGGTGTGAGGAAATACAGAAACAGGAAAACCGTTCCAAAATATACCAATAAAAAAGATGAAAGAATGGAGACACTGGTTAACTCTTGCATTAGTAAGGTGGACAAAATAGGGAAAAGTAGAAAGGTTTGTGCAGCGAGGCCACGGGAGGGGTAGAGGTCAGTGTTTAGCAAGTTTAGAAGAACAGTAACCATGAAGAGAAAAAATGGTAAAAGATAACAAGGGAGGCAACACTGCGGTGGCGAGTGTGAAAATTAAGAATCTGTTAGAGGAAAGGAATCAACGAGACGAGTTTTTGAATCCGCCCTGTTTAGAGGGAATGAGCGCGTTGAACCTCCCCGTATGTGGGAGAAGTACTCCACACATGGACGGATGAGGCTCCAGTGTAGAGTAAGCAACTGGGAGTGGGAAAAGTATTGGCAGAGGGATACAGAACTTTTAATTTCACGGAAGCTGTTTTAGCAGAGAAATTACCATTTGAGATTTTTAGTAAAGGACAGTCCCAAGTATGTTGAGTAGAGAGGAATGGAAAGTAAGCATCACTGAACAAAGGATGGTTATCTGGAAGGTTGTGTCGCATGGATAGATGCTGCGATTTAGTTTTTGAGACATTAAATACCATAAAGTTCATTCTACCCGATTCTAAAATAACTGAACATAAGGTTAGCTTTCTGTGGCTCTTCCTCGTGAACCGCTTAATAGGTGCTAAGTTGTGCATCTATCAAATAACGTTGAAACTGAGACATGTAGGGCAGAGAGTCATTGCCGTAAGAACAGAGAGGGCAAGAAATGTGACTGAAAAGAACATTTATGAGTAATGGGAGTAGTGTGGGTGAAAGGACAGATCCCAGCTGAATACAACTTTTAATAGGTTTAGGAGGCGAATCGTGTACCACAGCAGTGATAAAATGGCCAGAAAGGAAACTTGGGATAAGAAAAGTCGACCAGCAAATCTAAAAACAAAATACAAGGAAAGGAAAGATAGTTATAAAATTTTTGGTGTACAATGGATAGAACAACGAAATTAAACAAAAAAAAAAAAAAAACAGGACGGAAGGAATGAAGGAAAGAAGGAAGGAAAGAAGGGAAGAAGGAAGGAAGGAAGAAAGGAAGGAAGGAAGGAAGGAAGGATAGAAGGAATGAATGAATGAAGGAAGGAAGGAAGGAAGAAAGGAAGGAAGGAAAGAAGGAAGCAACGAACGAACGAACGAACGAACGAACGAACGAACGAACGAACGAACGAAGGAAGAAAGGATGGAAGGAATGAAGAAAGACAGGGAAGAAAGGAAGGAAGAGAAGGGAGGAAAGAAAGAAGGAAGGAAGGAAAAAAGAAAAGAAGGAAAGAAAGAAGGAAGCAAGCTAGACAGAGAAGTAGGAAGAAAAGAACTTATATATATATAACAAACAATGCTCTTTATGAATCATGACACAACAAGTCAACAAAGAAAACTAATCACCAACATTATATTGAAGGCAGACTGAAACAAACACGTGATATTAATGACGGAGAGGGCTGGAGCAGGTGGACAAATCAAGGCTCATTAATGATATAAATAGCGCCTCCCTCACCTGCCCTTGTTTACGTGAATCAGTGAAGTAAACAAAGCTATAATTCGCATAATAAAGCAAGAATTTTAACAGCATGAACCTTAAGTATTATTCTCTCTCTCTCTCTCCTCTCTCTCTCTCTCTCTCTCTCTCTCTCTCTCTCTCTCTCCTCTCTCTCTCTCTCTCTCTCTCTCTCTCTCTCTCTCTCTGTTGGATAATACCTCATATGCAATTCAATCCATCTTTTCAAACCAGTCCACAATATGCTCTTCTGGAACCACGCCAACAAAGGAGAGAGAGAGAGAGAGAGAGAGAGAGAGAGAGAGAGAGAGAGAGAGAGAGAGAGAGAGAGAGAGAGAGAGAGAGAGAGAGAGAGAGAGAGAGAGAGAGAGAGAGAGAGAGAGATACCTCCATTTTGTTTCAGGTGCTGACGGAATTTCAAGTCGTTAGAAACACATGATAATAATAATAATAATAATAATAATAATAATAATAATAATAATAATAATAATAATAATAATAATAATAATACATATACCCATACACGGAGGGTAACTTTATTTTCTTACAAGATCAAGAGATTGTATGGAAGAAAATTGTATATAAGTTTGTAAAAGTCTGCACCTAATGTGAGAATTCCAAACGGCAAGACAAATTTTGTAGTTCCTGATACATCTTGGTAATAATCTTTTAATTAGAGGAATTCACGTCATTCATAAAACACCACAATTACACAAAAAGAACAGAAAGAAGGAAAACAAAACATACCTTCATAATAAGTCGGGTTTTGGTGTGTCTCTATTTTTGTCGTCTTAGTGTTTGGACTAATGTTTGAAGTTTGGGGGAAATATATATAATTTTAGTGTGTATGTGTGTTTATTTTCATTATGTAGGTGTTCATGAAATGTTTGTTGTATTTTAGCGTCTACCTTTCTTTTTCTTTATGTACAATGTTTTTTTAACCCTTTCACTGCGACACGAAACAATTAGCAGCACCAGAAGCAATGCGTCAAGTATTTTTTAATACAAGAAAGTTAGCGATGAAAAGAATACATTTTACAATTTCTTCCCAGTGCAAAGATTGAATGTGGCTGTGGAACAAGTAAAGATGTCTCAGAGTGATTGGTAATTAGGGAAAGGTGTACCAAAAGGGTTAAAGGAATCCAAATAATTCATAAAACACTAGCATTACACAAACGAATAAGAGCAACGGAAAGGGAGAGAACAAACACCAACAGAACCAGCAGCCTTGAGAAACGGCTTGTGACGGACAAATGGAATCAACACAGAGGGATTGTTGACGTGTGCACTCACCTCGCCGCTGCCCCGGGGGACGCGCTGGCCCATGGGAGCCTCCGCCACTCTTGTCCTGCAGAACACTGTAGTCCAATCCCGCTGAGACGACAAACTGTAATGGAGGGAGTGGGTAATGATGATGGTGATGGTGATGATTACGGTGATGGTAATGATGAAGGTGATGGTGATGGTGATGGTGCCACTGCAAGACGAAGGGTTTCCCACAACCTTCCTTAGTCTCTGTTAGCCACCAACCCATCTATTCCACGCCACACCAGCAAAACCCACAAGTCTATCCCACAAAAACGGCACACAGTGATGAAAGGAATCAGTAATGGTGATGGTGATTGTAATGGTGCACTGCCACAAAAATAAGCTTCCCCAAACTCCCACAGATTTTACCCATCCACCCGCCCATCCCACAAACACAACACCCGTAATGAAAGGAATCGGTAATGGTGATGGTGATGGTGATACTGTCTGTCCCTGGAAGACAAAAGCTTCCCCCAAACCTTCACTATTCAACGTTAGCCTCCCATCAGTCTATCCTTTAAACACGACACAGTTCAATTTCTTCTCGTTTCTGAAATGAAAGGAATCGTCGATAGTGATGGTGCCACTGCCACTGTAAGACAAAAGCTTCCCTCAACAATCAATAGTCCTTGTCAGCCACCCACCCGTCTATTCCACGCAACACCATCAATATTTCCCGGACAGTATTCTCACTAAAGGGATCGGTGACTGGTGATAGTAATGGTGTTGCTGCCACAAGATCAAGTTTCCCCTACGCTTTCTCTAGTTTCTGTTAGCCACCCATCCGTCTATTCCACGCCACATCAGCAAAACTTCTCGGACGGTATTCTCAAACACTTCGTGGTCTCATCTCAACTTCTTTCAGCAGACTTCAGTAGGAATTTTTTTTTTTCAAGGCGTTTTCATGATTCTAGTGATAGTTTAACAAGGATTTTGCATTATCAACATGAAAACGTTATTAGAAGCCGTCCAATCATCTCTGCAGCCTTTGATAATAGATAAGAGAGAATGAGTTTCAAAATACAAGCCTTTATCTCATCATCTAGTTCTACGTTACACGAGTACTTAAGAACACAAGAACATCAGAATTGCATCATGTATGGCTCGGTATTGGCTTCCCTGCGTCACCATTTTCCAGTTGTTGATCCCGACGAGTGAGTGATAGTGGCGGTAGTGGGGGGGGTGGTGGTGGTGGGTGATAGTGGCGGTGGTGGTGGTGGTGGTGGTGGTGGTGGTGGTGGTGCTTCCAAACATTGGGGCGGAGCTTGTTAGGCTGCCAAGCTGTCTGTCAGCCTGTCAGTCTCCCTGCGTGCAAGTACACCGGTTTGTTTTTTTACTTATGTGCCCAATGTACGGTGCTGTCACCAGGGCAACGACAGCACCAGCAGCACTGACAGCACCACATCAACAACACCAGGGGAACAACGACATCATTAGCATGACACGGACAGCACCACACCACCAACACCAGGGAACAACAACATCACCAGCATGACACTGACAGCACCACACCACCAACACCAGGGCAACAGCAACATCACCAGCATGACACGGACACCACCACACCACCAACACCAGGGCAACAGCAGCATCACCAGCACAGCACTGACAACCCCACACCATTACCAACACCAGAGGAACAACATCATCACCCCCCACTGAACTGGCAACACCACACCACAGCCAACACCACCACTACACTACTAGCAACATGCACCACCAACGCCACACCACCACCACACCACCACCACACCATTACTCGTACATCATCACTACACCACTGACATCACCATCACATCACCACCACACTGCTAAAACCACCATTACAACTCCACCACATCAACACCAACACCACATCAGCACATCACCACCACATCACTAAGACAAACCCCACCAACAGACTTGTCAATACCAGTGGAGAGAGAGAGAGAGAGAGAGAGAGAGAGAGAGAGAGAGAGAGAGAGAGAGAGAGAGAGAGAGAGAGAGAGAGAGAGAGAGAGAGAGAGAGTAAAACAGATGATAAAGACAAATCAGGGAACAATAACATAAAAATACATATTCTTTTAAACAGATTATCAACACTACAGATATGAATAAAGCCAGCGGGTATAAGCAGCTGGAGTTAAGTTAGGTTACGTTAAGTAAGGTTAGGTTAGGTTACGTTAGGTTCTATTAGGCTGGGTTACTTTAGGTTAGGTTTACATACTCGTAAGATTAGGTTAGGTTAGGTTAGGTTACGTTAGGTTAGGTTTAGGTTAGGTTAGGTTAGGTTACGTTAGGTTAGGTTACGTTAGGTTAGGTTAGGTTAGGTTAGGTTTAGGTTAGGTTAGGTTAGGTTAGGTTACGTTACGTTAGGTTAGGTTAGGTTTAGGTTAGATTAGGTTAGGTTATATTAGGTTAGGTTAGGTTAGGTTAGGTTACGTTATATTAGGTTAGGTTAGGTTAGGTTAGGTTACGTTAGGTTAAGTTAGGTTTTAGGTTAGGTTAGGTTATATTAGGTTAGGATAGGCTAGGTTACGTGAGGTTAGATCAAGTTAGGTTACGTTATATATGAATACGGCAAAATATCGAAAACATACAATCCTCTACAGTATTCAGAGTAAAACTAAACTTTGTTCTTCTTCTTGGTCTTATTAATCTCTGGTGGGGTTGGCTGAGTAGAAATAAGCTGATGGTACTGAAAGAATTGAGGTCACGACTGCCTTCATCCACAGCCTCCCAGACAGCCTTGGGTGGGCCCGTGAAGGAAGCCAGCGCGGTACACCTTCACACCTTCCTGCCTGTCATCATTATGAACCCAAACAACAATTTATCGCCGGGGATTTAACTTCACTGTTATAAACGGCCGCATTCCTCCTACTTTTGCCTCCCCGCCCGCTCGCTCGGTAAACAGATACAAACCCTCATCACCATCATCCCCTTAATCACCGTTAGCATAGTAGTGGTGGTGGTGATGGTGGTGATAGTAGTAGTAGTAGTAGTAGTAGTAGTAGTAGTAGTAGTAGTAGTAGTAGTAGTAGTAGTAGTAGTAGTAGTAGTAGTATTGGTGGTGGTGGTGGTCGTGGTAGTAGTAGTAGTAGTAGTAGTAGTAGTAGTAGTAGTAGTAGTAGTAGTAGTAGTAGTAGTAGTAGTAGTAGTAGTAACAGTAATAGTAGTAGTAGTAGTAGTAGCAGTAGTAGCAGTAGCAGTAGTAATAGTACTAGTAGTAGCAGTAGTAGTAGTAGTAGTACCAATAGTAGTAGTGGTAGTAGCAGTAGTAGTAGTATAGCATTTCCTCTATTCCATCCTCCTCCCGTCCTTCTCTTCTCCAACCTACCTTCCCATTCCTTATTTCCTCTATTATCTCTCTCTCTCTCTCTCTCTCTCTCTCTCTCTCTCTCTCTCTCTCTCTCTCTCTCTCTCTCTCTCCATCACTCACTAGCACAATAGACAAACCAGAGCAAAGCATCTCCATAAATAAAAACAAAACAAACACAAACTATGCCATGAGTGACGTTGTGACTCGCTAAACCGGACTGGTAACCTTCAAGCAGCAGCCCTTAACGGATTTATCTATTACAATAAACCTGTTTCCTTCTAAGTGGATCAGTAGTGCTCCACAATGCACCGGCACCACCCAAACAAGTCCAAAACATAACCTACATTAAGTCTGGTCGGAATGTCACGCCTGGTCTAGTTAGCTGGTCAGTTCGTTTTACTGGGGCACGTGTCTGAGCTTGGTAATAATCCCTATGGTGGGGTTGGTTAGGGTAGGGTAGGGCAGGGTGGTGTAGGGTAGGTTAGGGTGGAGTAGGGTAGGTTAGGGTAGCACGGGATAGCGTAGGGTATGAATGGACAGAGTAGGATATGGTATTGATAGGGTAGGTATGGCAGGATAGGATAGCGTATAGTATATGGTGAGGTAGGGTATGATGATGATGATGATGATGATGATGATGATGATGATGGTGATGATGATGATGATGATGATGATGATGATAATGGTAGTGGTGGTGATAAGGATAATGATGTCCATAATGATGATTTTCTTTTATGCAAGAGGAGTTCTGGCCAAGGGCAACAAAAGAAGGGTGAAACACACACACACACACACACACACACACACACACAAAGAAGATGATAATGGTGGTAGTAATAAAGGTGATGGCGGTTGTTGTTTAAGATTGCCCTCGTAGTAACATGGGCCTTGATGATAGTGACGGTGATAATGATAGTGGTGGTGATGGTGATGATGGTGATGATGGTGATGGTGATGATGGTGGTGATGGTGATGAAGACATCGACCCAACCTGATGATAAGAGTAGGGCTAAAGAACAACAGCTAGACTTTAAAGGAGGCTCGGTCAGCAGCCCTTTTGTCATCGCTAGGGTGCCACTGACCACCACCACCACCACCACCACCACCACCACCTACACCACCACCACTCCAAGGATCATAATCTAAAATTCTTCTGCGCAGCACCTATACTACTTTCAAAAGTCTACAATTAAAATTACACGAATTTTTAATAGTGTTTTTTTTACGGTTCTAATGACAGATTAACAATATTTCTACATTATCAACAGGAGAAACACTCTTGAGGACCCGGCTAATCATCTCTGTGGCCTTTAAAAGAAGTCGTGGTGAGAAAGCAAAGCGTTTTTTCAATACGAGTCCAAGACCTGAGCACGAGGCAAGTAACACACAAGCCAAGTACTACAGAAGATACTAAGTACGTGAAGAAGGAAAATCACTGGTACATTTAACAACTCCAAGAATTCCTGACTGCCACACCCTCCTGGCCAGCCCCGACTTGACACATAGATAGACAGATAAACAGACAGATAGATAGACAGATAAACAGACATAAATAGACAAACACAGATAGATAGACAGATAGATAGATACAGACATAGACAGATAGACAGATAGATAGAAAGATAGAAAGATAGAAAGACAGATAGATAGAAATATAGATCAATAAATAGTCAACCATCTTAAAAAAAGGAAGATAACAGGACAAATTCTAATCAATAATATAAAACAGAATGCTTAGAAAAGAAAAAAAGAACAGCGTTGGTTCATCCTAACTACAAACGATTCGACTCAACACGACACTAGACAAACCTAACCCAACCCAGCACGACCCAGCACGACCTGCACTTAACCTAACCTAAATTATCATTGCAGTGTGATCCAGCGTGATACAAATATACACCTTTCCTTCTCATCCCCCTTCCATCGTCTATCTCTTTCTCTCTCTTCTTTCCCCTCTTTCTCTCTCCTCCTCCGCCTCCTGCTCTCTCCCTCCCTCGCTCTCCCGCAGGCTCCAGGCATTACATCCACTTTAAATGGAGTTTATGGACCCAAAAACCTCCCTTTATAAGTTCCGTGAAGTTTTTAAGCCTATAGATTTCTTATACATTTTTTTTCTTTCTTACGGCCACTCCATTGATATTGAAGGAGTGATTTTTTTTTCATTTTTTTTTCTTTTCTTTTCGACACTTGGAAAAAAGGTAAAAAGAAATCACTCGGTCTCCCCAAAACTTCTGACGATATCATACGGAAATTTTACTCTCTCTCTCTCTCTCTCTCTCTCTCTCTCTCTCTCTCTCTCTCTCTCTCTCTCTCTCTCTCTCTCTCTCTCTCGGTATGCAAAACAAATCAACAAATCACGTTCTTTCACCGCAACTCACTTTCTCAAATCCTTCCTCCCCGCATAACTCACCCACTCGCTTAAGTATTCATTCAGTCACCATCACTCACTCACCCACTCACCCATTCATGCTCGCTCACTCACTCATACACCGGGCATTAGCTACCATTGCCTTACTCATTCACTCACTCATTCACATATACCAGTTCTTTCCCTCTTGTCTACTCTCCTTTGACTCAATTTCTCTTCTGCACCAAACTAGTCTCCTCTCCTCTCTCTCTCCTTCTCCCTTCCTTCCTTCCTTCCTTCCTCTCGCCCTTTCCTGCTATTTCTCCCTCCCTTTCCTCCAACTTATCCCTGCAACCTGACAACCTAACCTATAGAGAGAGAGGGGGAGGAGAGAAAGGGGGAGGCGTGAGTCGTGGGGAACAGGGGGGAGGGGGGCAATGAGGTCATACAAGATGCAAAAGGTTCACCGACTACCAATATCATTATAAAACTTGTCTAAAAATTCATGAGTTTTTTTTTTCTTTTTTTTCCCTTTTGCTTCAAGGAAAGTGAAAGTAACTCCTTGACTTGAGCCAGGAAAAACAGTGGTAGTAGTAGTAGTAGTAGTAGTAGTAGTAGTAGTAGTAGTAGTAGTAGTAGTAGTAGTAGTAGTAGCAGTAAGTAGTAGTAGTAAAAGCAGTAGCCAGTTAGTAAGAGCAGTAGTAGTAGTAGTAGTAGTAGTAGTAGTAGTAGTAGTAGTAGTAGTAGTAGTAGTAGTAGTAGTAGTAGGAGTAGTAGTAGTTGTAAGAACAGTAATAATAATAGCAGTAACAGTAGCAGTAATACGAGTAGTAACAGCAGTAGTAGCAACAGTAGCAATAGCAGTAGTAACAGCCGCAATAGTAGCAACAGCAGGAGAAACAAAAGCATAAGCAGCAGCAGGAGGAGGAGGAGGAGGAGCGGCAGCAGCAGTAGTGGGTCAGGTTTAAGCACACGTGGGTACGAGGCGAGCATTAGAGGCAACACATTTCGGGAATTAAGACGACTCTCCCGGGAGAAAGAAAGGGGAGAGAGAGAAAATAAAGAAGCGAAAAAAAAAGAAAAAAACACCAGCTATTGAATTCTTTTTGGAGAAACAAAGCCCCAAACAGGTAAAGAACACTGAATAAAACCCCACAGAAGATAACAGACATTTTTTGACCTCACGGTAAACACTTTTCTCAACAACACAATAATGACGTAGGGAAAAAGGCAAGCTCTGATGGGGAAACTTAACAACTATAGGAGAAAAGCATAGTTATCCCAATCAGAGACAACACAGCAGGAGGAGGAGCAGGAGGATCACTTGGAGAACACTCAGAGGCACACTTAAGGAAGAACACTGGCGGAGAACACTTAGGGAAGAACAGAAGTGCCCGGAGCCTCCACAGCATTTCAGGGAGACACATGGAACACAAAAACACACAGAGAGAAGAATGCAGGCGTGTGGCAGAGTCAGTTCTGTGCACGAGTGGCAACACTGTAACCAAAACACGGTAAGGAAACTCAAATAACAAAGGAAAAACAACGAAAACAAAAGAATACAAATATACACCCAGAGATAAGAACAAAAAAAAAAAGAAAAAAGAAAAACTTGGAACAAAAGAAACTGATTAAAAATTACTTATCGACGAGAGAGAGAGAGAGAGAGAGAGAGAGAGAGAGAGAGAGAGAGAGAGAGAGAGAGAGAGAGAGAGAGAGAGAGAGAGATCGCCACGCCCTCCTCTTACCAGGGTTCAATAGTGACTGGCTGGGTTGGCAACTATAGGTGTAGTCTGGCAGTAGGTGTGGCCAGGCGGGGGGCGTGGCCGGAGGGTGTGGCTTGGGCGGCGCCTCCTCAGGGTGTAGTTAGGGTGATGTAGAAGGGTGGTGTAGCTTCAAGTGTGGCCATGGAGCGGTAAATGTGCAATAACTGTGATTAGAGCAATAAGGTATGGTGGTGAGGGCGTGGAGATGATAATGTGGCCTGGAGCATGGTCGATGGTGTGTGGAAGGGTGTAGGTGGGCGGGTAGGTGTGGCTGGTGGGTGTGGTGGGCAGGCTGTGGCTAAGGTGTGGTGGGGTGTATCCTGCCGGGCCGTGAGTCGAGTCTTATCTTCATCATCGAGGAATCATCAAAATGTTAAGAGAATCGTGATCAGCATATTGAGTCTCTTGAGGAATTAGGCTGAGTTTTTTTTACCTTTTTTTTCTCCCTCAAGGTCAAAGTATCTTCTCACTTTTTTTCTTTATCCTTCCTTCCTCATTTCTCTTTCATTCCTGTCTCACTTCCTCCTTCCCTCCAGCTTATATACTTAATTTCAGCATAAGAATATTTTTCGTGATACGATTATTTGTCGGAAAATTCCACTCTAGGAAAAATGGTTAATGCTCGAGGAAGAGGAATATTCATAATGCTAATTCTGTCCTACTTCCCTCCCTCCCTCCCTCTCCCCTCCTCTGTCCCAGGGTGAGCGGATCGTTCCCCTGCGTCTTCCATACACATCCTGAATGCCTGCTTATCACCCTTCCTCCCTGCCAGCCTTCTACCCTGTCATTCTGTCTACCCCTTGCCATCTTACCAGCCCCCTGCCACACTGTTTGTCTCCTTTCCATTCCGCCGTGAGTCACCTTGTCGCGGTGGCGGGGCTGGAAATGTTATC
Source organism: Scylla paramamosain (assembly GCF_035594125.1). Lineage (NCBI taxonomy): Eukaryota > Metazoa > Arthropoda > Malacostraca > Decapoda > Portunidae > Scylla > Scylla paramamosain. The sequence continues at coordinate 17,563,109 of NC_087172.1, forward strand.
GGCGGCGCCACTTTCTTTGATGGCTAGCCTGTCACTAGAGGGCTGCCCGTCGGCTCCGTGGACCAAACGCTCCCCCTATGGCGCCATATGACCGCAATGTTACGTCGCCCATATTTTTTTTTTTTTTTTTTAACAATGAATGCCTCCTTTCCCGATTCCCTGCCACCCTGTCTGCCTCACTGCCAAATACTCTTTCCTTTCCGCCCACCTTGTCTCCCTGCTTGCCTCCCCATCCTTCTGCCTGTCACTGCCAGTTAGCACGCCTCCCGGTCATCCAGTACGCTACGCCATGTCACCCACTTTGCTGTTTCCCTACCAGTGCTACCACACGTCTCTCTTGCACCACACACATATCACCTTGTCAATATAATCACGTGCAGATGTTGATATAAGCTTTCCAATAACAACAGAAGCTGACAGTACGTGACATTGGGAATTAGTCAAAGGAAAGCAGTGGTTGGGAATGTTGTTACCCCCTCGTTTCCTCTACGCATGCGAGGCAGTCTATAGGCTTTTGTTACTATCAAATATTATACCACAGTTGTTCTTAATACCACACTCTGGCCCTGCCCACTGCCTCCATGTGTATTCTTACCTCCCCGCAGCCGCCCAGAGACAGTGACTTCGTGGAGTAGGCTTGAATCATCACTGTAAACACACACAAGTAGACTACCCTCTACTAGCCCGCGCGCTCTCTGAGCCACCGACATAACGAACCTAAAATAATTAAGTACAACTGGTAGGACAAGCATGTTTTTATTGCGTGTCAATGTTGTGCAATAAATGCAGTCTGAAATTATAATGCCTTAAAATCACAAAACATGTGAAAATTGTTACAATCATAATAATAATAATAATGATAATAATAATAATAATGATAATAATAATAATAATAATAATAATAATAATAATAATAATAATAATAATAATAATAATAATAATAATAATAATAACAACAGCAACAACAGTAATGATGATGATAATAATAATAATAATAATAATAATAATAATAATAATAATAATAATAATAATAATAATAATAATAATAATAATAACAATAATAATAATAATAATAATAATAATAATAATAATAATAATAATAATAATAATAATAATAATAATAATAATAATAACAATAAATAATAATAATTATTATTATTATAACTGTGATAAACATTGGCAACTTATTCACTCTTTATGGTTACAGATAGATGAATACAATAACAAAGTTACAAAAAAATATATTTATATATAAATTTCAAATTGTATAATAAAGACAAACATTTTTTTTTATTACCACTTGTAGCCTAACAGTCTATTTACTCAGCCACACTTACCACTTGTCACCTATTTTCAGTAGTTTCTCTGATAGAAGAAGTGGTAAGGACTTGGTGCAATGAAAGGACCATGCATGGGGATGCGCATGTAAGGGGGATGCATGTTACTAATAACCTTAGGCCTGATGGGAACACGGGCGTTATTTATGATAGGCACGTAATCCCCCGGTATGTTTTCCTGACGGGGTGGATTGTTGCCAGCAGAGACTTGTCTGACGGGGATTGTGTTGGAGGCATCGGCGTTGGTCGAACACTCAGCTATGTACTCATCGAGGTTCATATTCTTACACCTTCTTTCGTAAGCAACCCTAGAATAACAAACGAGAAGAATTTAACTTAAAGGAAAACATTAATTGAGCGGAGAAATGCTACGCTACCACATGCACACGTTCACTGATGACAAAATACTAGATGTTAATGATTAATTGATTTACCGACTGACTGATTGATTGACTAAATGACTGAAATTTTCGGTTTTGCGATAAAAGTAAATTGGAAATTAAAGAAATTCTCTCTCTCTCTCTCTCTCTCTCTCTCTCTCTCTCTCTCTCTCTCTCTCTCTCTCTCTCTCTCTCTCTCTCTCTTACCAAGCTGACAGTCCTGTCCCCTTTCCCTTCCACTTCTCCGTCTCCCTTATGATCTTCTTCATGCACTGCACATCATTCGTCAGGTCGTCGTCCAGGAGAGCTGAGGTGAAAATCGTAAATGTGAGAGTTATTTATTTACCCTTTACTACCACTGATACTAATACTAATAAAAAAAAAAAAAGTACCTAGGAAAATAAGGGAAAGTGCAAGAAGCCACCAGATCTACACGTGGCAGTCCCTACATGAAACATTCCAATTTCCACCCGTCATCTTTATCCATGAATTTTTCTTATCTTCTTTTCTAGCTCCCCGATGACTCGGAACTAACAAGCTAATTACTGAGTCTATTTCATTCATCTATCACTCTGATTGAGTGCCAGTTCCTCCCTTTCTTTTTTACATTCAAATCTCAAGTTTGAATCTATTATTTTTTGTCCTATCCTGAATCCAGAACCTGAGGATTTTACTTGTTATATCCCCTGTACCTCTTAAAGACCTCTATTAGATCCTTTCTTAACCCTTTCACTACTATGCTCGTCTTTGTAAACACTAGTACCACTGTAATAAACTGTTTAGACGGACATAAAGGGGAAAAAGAATACGAGGTAAATTTAATCTTTTCCAAACTACAGAACTACATATTTAAAAGGCTATACAAAAAAAATAAGTCTTTTAACAGTTGTAGGTGATAACGAGAAAGATTGTCTAGCAGTGAAGGAGTTAACCTACGTCTTTCTAAGGAATATAAATCATTCAAACACTTAAAAATCCTTTCGTAGGGGATACTTTTCATCCCTATGTTATTACTATATATAATACCAATACTAGTGTCCACATGTGTCTCACCTGTGCATGGCATCTTGCACACGTTCTTGCCCTTGTCACCACACCAGTATCTGCTGTTGAGCTGGAAGAGCCCGAAGTCCTTGCTGTGGTCATAGTTGTGGTGGTTGATGGCAGCAGTATTGAAGGTAGACTCAAACTGGGCGATGCAGACCCCTGTGTGAGGAAGAGGTGGTGGTAGTAATGGTGGTAGTAATAGTGGTAGTAATGGTGGTGCGTCATGATAGTATAATATGCGTGGGGGAGGTGGTGGCGGTAGTAATAGTGGCAGTAATGGTGGTGCGTCATGATAGTATTGGGACTGTGCGTGGAGGAGGAGGAGGAAGTAGTGGCGGTAATGATAGTAGTAAACTCTTGAAAAGCCAGCAAATCATCTCTGTGGCCTCTTGAAATAGTCGTGGTGAGAAAGCAAAGTGTTTCTGAACACAAGCCAAAAAGAAGAGAGCCCTACAACACAGGAAAACGCTTAAGAGGTGCCGTTGTAAAGGAGAAAGTCCCTACATCTACATTTACAACTACGTACATTTCTTGACGTCCTCCTTTGCGACCCCATAGCGATTCTCCAGGTCAGAGGCCAGTTCACACTTGGTAAATATCTTCCCCACCACCAGTGTAGCACACGTCACCAGCAGGAGCACCAGGAGCCTGCCGGAGAGGAGACAAAACGCAGGTAGTATAAAGTTGTGCTAGTAAGGAAGGAGGAAAGGAAGGTGTTCAGTTTGGAGAGCAAAATAAATGAGATGATGAACAAAAAAAATACAGACATGAAAACAAAATTTACCAAAAGACAGAAAGAAGAAAAAATAAACAAAAGCAAGATATGAAAAGAACAAAAAAAAAAAGGAAATAGGGAAGAGTTGATAAAAGAATAATATAAAGCAAATAATCATAGAGATGAAAATAAAAAATAACCAAAAAGACAGAAAGAATAATAAAAAAGAGGCAAGACAAAAAAAAAACAAGAAAAGAGGAAATAACGAAACATAAAAAATAGCACAAAACAAAAAAAAAATAAAAATATATAAAGAGATCATGATCACATAACTCAGCCCCCCCCAAAAGAGAGAGAGAGAGAGAGAGAGAGAGAGAGAGAGAGAGAGAGAGAGAGAGAGAGAGAGAGAGAGAGAGAGAGAGAGAGAGAGAGATAATAGTAAGACATGAAAAAAGTTGGATCAGAAATACATTAAAAATCATAACACAAAGTAAAAATCAAGAAAAGAAAAATAAAAAATCATAAATGAAGCATCATGGGAAGGTAAGGACGGGATATGCGTATATACAAGAGCTACCCCTCTTACCCCTGCATGAGAGAAAATGTACGGGAACGGAACACTGACATTTCTAAAGACGGATGCACTCCCCTTTTGAACTTCCTCAGATGAAAGGGTGCACGTCAGGAAATGTAAAGAATGTTTTGCTGCTTGTATGGGATAATGCATCCGAGAAGACTCGTAAGAGTGGCAGCTGTATTAGTAGTAGTAGGAGGAGGAGGAAGAGGAGGAGAAGCAGCATCCGCAGCTGCAGCAGTAGTAAAGTAGTAGTAATAGCAGCAGC
>NC_087172.1:17572429-17594929 GCF_035594125.1 Scylla paramamosain
AGGTTAGATAAATCAAATATGTAAAACAAGGACAAGTCACGCAGTAATAATAGTACAGACTCTTTCATTTTCATCTCCGTGTTTCCAGTGCATAATGTTTTCGTATTTTCAGGAATGTCCTTTTTTCACTCTCTGGACACAATAAGGCGAATTCAAGGCGAATGCAAGTATTTTTTTTTTCTGAGGTTATTTTAATTTCGGGCTAGAGATATTGCAATGTATGGGATAATAATAATAATAATAATAATAATAATAATAATAATAATAATAATAATAATAATAATATGCTAGTGGCTTATACGTTTCTCTTTGCTTTCCATAACTGTATATTGTATTCTTGCATTCAGTTCCAAAGCTGCAGCGGTGTTGAAGAAGGAAAAAGAAAGATGCAGATAATATCAATAGGCATAGATACGCAAAAAAAAAAGAAAAAAAAGAACAGTAATAATAATAAATAATAATAAATAAATAAGCAAAAGGAGAGTAGATAAATTTAGTAAAGGATAATCAGAAAACAGGAGAGGATCAACACCCTTATGACCGAGGGATAAGATACAGAAGAAATAGTTGTTTGTCATCTGTGAACAATTTCTTTGTAATCCCTGCCTCTTTGTACAGCTTGTTATGCCCGCCTCGTGTTATTTTATTTTCCTCCTCTTATCTTTCTTTCTCCCTTCACTTTATTTATGAAACGAATTTATTTTCCATATGACTTGTATCCTCCTCCTGTCCTTTCTTTTTCCTTTTTTTTTTCTTTCTTTTTCCCTTCGTTTGATTTATAGCACGAAATTGCTTTCCATACGACTTGCTATGTGCTCCTGTTTTTTTTTTTTTCATCCCGCTTCTTTATCTTTCTTTCTCCCTTCCCTTTATTTATGACAGGAGTTTGCTTCCCAATGATCTCCTGTAACACTTTTCCGCCTTTTTGAATGCGGGAACATGAAGATCTCAACTTTTCCTGGTTTGTGATGGCAAGGCCTTTTAGTATCGTTTGTATTTCCATTGCTTGGTATCTCATCCCCACCTATTTATAAATCCTTACTTTTCTTCATTAAACTGTTAAACTGTCAATTACTTGTTAGGAGTGGTGCAGCTAAACACAGTCTGGGTGGGGCGTGTTGCTGTTACGTATATGCTAGCAGAGTGGAGGCAGAAATTATTAAATAGAACAGGTAAATAAAGTAAAGGTGCCCTCGGTGTCCAAGCAGTGAGGAAATTTCTTCTTCTACTATTGTTTCTTGCTCTGCTTCTGCTTTTTTTATTTTATATACTTTAGTCACTATTACTACTACAACACTGCTTCCTAAGTATTATTATTATTATTATTATTTTTCCCCACAGTTGCGTGAATAGATAAGTATCCCCTGCAGAGTGAGAGTGGCGGCCATTTTCCGTGAGTGCCCTGCTCAGCATCAGACGCCACACACCACTATGGCGGCTGCTATTTGTTGTTTTTATCATTAGGGAATTTTTATGACCGTTACGAGAAGCTTTGGCGTGTGTGCGTGTGTGTCCGGCCCAGGAGACGTGAGCGAGCAGGCTACCAGGTGTGTAGTGAGGGGCAGGTGTAGCACAGGTGTGTGAGGGAGAATGAGGAGTGAGAGGAAGCACACTCATACCGCGGGAACCTTATACCTCAGTGTTTGGTGGTGACTGGTGACTGGTGAGCCTCATACCAGTGCTGTGTGGTGCTGTGTGCTGTGGCGGTACTGGTGTAGGCCGGAGTGTGGTGTGTGCTGTGTGCTGTCTGTTGTGGTACGTGGTGCAATTTTGTGGTGAATCAGGAAAAAAAAAAAAAGTCACATTTCAGAGTGATTACTGTGGGGTTTCTTGACGTCCCAGCAGTGTGAGGGTGTGGTGTGAGTCTCTGCTTTATTTATCTGGTTTACTCATCAATTGGCTGCCTTTTTAATATGGCTAGTCAATTTAGCAGGTAGAGAAAATTGTCTTGTGAAATACCGGGGTAGCTCAAGTCTGCACGTACGCCAGCCCCATGCTAGTGTTACCCAAAGGTTTGGTAGAATGAAGGACTGAATTATGTGCCTCGTGCATAACTGTTGTTGCAAGTAGGGTGTATTAATTAGTAGAAGGATCAAATAGGAATTTCAATGGTGTGTGAGTATAAAGGTGGATGTGTGTCTGTGGTGAGAGTTAGTGTGTTGCTGCTGCATGAAGGACCGCTGGTGGTGAGGCTTGACTAACTTTGCCTATCACGGTTTTGGTTCATTCTGGGTGATATTACCATGACTCCTGGCACAACCACAGGAGGGAAGGCGTGATACACTGCTTTGTTATTTGCTAAAGAGCTTACTGAATTGATCACTGGGATTTCTTAACTATGGTTGAACTCTATACTTGTCAACATCACGGCATGCAATCTTACCAACAGTGATGTGATGGAAGTAGTAGTGAGTTTGTAGGTTTGGTTTCTGTGAGAGCTTGCAGGGTTAGCTTTTGCAGGTTTCATCAAGAGCCTGTATGGTTAGCTCTTGTGAAATTTTGTGGTCTTAGCTTCCATGAGAGCTTGTAAACTGAGCCACTGAGAGTTTGTGGACTTAGCAACAATGTTGTAGTAGCAGTGGTGAGACTTTTAATAATTTTCGTAGGGGTTAGCATGTTCAGCTCATACCTGAGAGGTTCCAGGTTTGAATCCCAAGCTGAGCGGAGACTTGCTGGGTTTGTCTCCTTTTGTGCAGTAGTCCGTATTCACCTAGCAGTCAATAATACTGGATAAAAACAAGAAGCTAGTAGAAAGGCAGAAATATATATGCTAATCAGTTGTTGAGAGCATCCCCAGTGACAGTGGTATAATACTCACATGTGTTTGGATGATGAAATTATTGTGCCAGAGTCCATGACGTTGAATATCACTGCTTGGTGTGTACTGAACATGCGGTATTCATTGTTGCAGGAAGTGATGATTTGGTGGAGGTTTTGACAGTGATGTAAGGTTTTGAGACAGCTGCAGCAAGATGCCAACGCCAGGAAGAGGTGAGCACATCAAATATTTTGCTGTCTTATGTCAGTGATTTAAAGTAATGTGAGCAGTATTAACTAGATATATATAAATCAAAAGATACTTGCAGTGGAGTGTGTTGGATATTAAGTGACAATGATGATGTACAACTCTAAGTGGAAGTAATGCTGAAATTATCTCATGGTTTGAATTGTAAAATATTTACTATTTCTAACCATTCTAATCATGCAAGCTCTGCAATAAAATTCATAAATCTTTTTTTGACGTGAATAGAGCTTATGGTTATGATTTAGTGTTTGATCCAAATTAGTTTGATTATACACTGACAACACTGGTCCTTGTTAACATGGAATTTGCTATTACCAGTGTTACTGAAAATTATAGATTATATCCTCCATATTTAAAGTGTTAAAAGTAAGTGATGTAATATTTCACAAAATGTCAAACTGCCACAATGCAAGCTGAGCTGAATAAGAGGAGTCTGTGTCACCATGGCTGGCTCGCCTCTACAGGTCCCGGTCGGCCCCCGAAGAACCCCCGAACATGTACCTGGTGCTCGGAGGTCAAATCACAGCTGAAGTATGTGTTCCCAACCAGCTCTGGCAAACGGGAATTCTGCTCAGAAATGTGCCTCTCAGAGTACAGGAAAGCTCTCATGAAGGTAGGGAAGGCAGAGGAACCTACTTGCAGTTGGTGAGGACATTAGTGTATGCATTACCTGTAGGGTATCTTTTGCCACTATATGGCTGCTTATTCTGTGTTTTTAGATTTTGTATTAAAGCATCACTCACCTGTTTGCCCCATACAGCAAGGGACTTGTGCCAACTGTGACAATGTGATCCGCACGACACCTGTCAAGTGTGAATCGACAAGCGGCAGGAGGAGGGAACTGTGCAGCAATGAGTGCCTTAAGGCATGGGCCAAGAAAGAGAAGGAGCAGGCCGAGGTGGAAGAAGAGGTGGGCGTGGCCTCCTCTGTGTCCTCCATGGCCACCACTCCACCTTCTAGCATGTCTCCCTCCTCAGGCAACGGAGTGTCCCCAACGGAGAAGGCCCTGGCTGAGGTGGCCCCGGGTAGGAAAGGTAGATTGGAGGGTGTTTGGTTGTGTGAGAGGTGGAGGCCCGGGTCAGCTGGTTGTAAGTAAGGCTGCTGAGATTGTGTGTGTGTGTGTGTGTGTGTGTGTGTGTGTGTGTGTGTGTGTGTGTGTGTGTGTGTGTGCATAAGTGCCTTTGTGTGCCTTAGGGTGAGAGCCTGTCCTTATGAACAGGTTGGAGGAGGGTATGTGTGTGAAAGTGTGAAAGATAATTATAATTTACTTGTGTTTCTTGTAGAAAACCTGCATGTCAGATTACTATAGTGCCAAATTTGAATCAGTCATTTAAGTTTCTTCTCTGCTGACTGCCAAAGGCTGTATGTTTCATTAACTGTGTGTGCAAGGGTTATCAAGTTAGTGTTTTTATCTTACAGCTTCATAAGTATAGAATATATTCATAATAGCTTCTATTCATGGATCTTTTAAAAGCCTTGCATGACAATGCATGATGGCATGGCTGCTTAAGTCTTCCAGTTCAAATATGGCAGATCTTGATGGCCCATGGTAGAACATACAAGATCAGGTAGAGATGCATGAGAACCATGAATGTGCCTTCGTCATAATGAGATTTTGGGTGGAAAGAGTCTTCATTGTGACGGTGCAGTGTGGGGTCTTGTGGTGCTTCTCTTCATTGTGGTCATGGTATGAACAATTTGGGAAGGGTAAGGTTAAATGTATGCTTGCTTAGGAATGAGCAGTATGGGTGAAGCGCCAATTATGGTTTCAGCATGTTTTTTTCACAGATAGTTGTTGCACATAACATAACTGTGGCTGCAGTGTGCCAGTGTATGGAAGTTTGTTTGTTTGGTGGTGTGTATGTGTACAAGGTGTTGTTTTTGAGGTAGCACTGGTGTACTTGCTTGAACCAGCTGATCTGTTAAGCTCTCTTTAGTTTCTAGTGCCTTATGCCACCATCATTATTATTTGTTTAAATGTCTCCAGCTTATCTTTGCAGGATTAGACTTTTATAATATTGCTGCTGCTGTGTGGAATTGCCTGTATTTTTACAATGTTTATACACTTCATTCATAATCTCATGAAATAGTTTATAACTATTTTACACCTATATGTAGAGCATGCAGCAAATATTAGCTATGTTATATTATTTCAAATAATGTATCAAGTTATTTCCTAATTTAATCATTGACTTTACGTACAATTCTACATAATTTGATAATCAAAATAAAGACACATCCAGACCAGAAATTGATTTAATCCCAGCTGGGGACATCCTTTTAAGTTTATTTGGTCAGAGTTGTGGTGAAGGTTTCTTAAGAAGCCTGAGTTTGGGATGGAAAGTGATTGTCTTTACTAATACTTATCATTCTTAAACTCAGCTTAAAGTCATTCTTGTCACTAGAAGGATGAATTTATTTCAACTGATAACCAAAAAGTAATCATGCCATATGCTTCAATTGATGTATTCTTTCCTTTATGCTGTATTGAATTTAACTTAGTAGAAGTACATTGTGGCTCATCTGTAGCTTTCAAAAGTTATATATGATACTGCTTTTCTTATTAGTTTTAATGCACTCCTTCCTGTAAGTAGTGAGAAGGGATTGTACTCAAAAATTCTCTTAGCTTTATCTGTAAAGCTTCATATGCTTACTTAGTATGATTAAACTTTTATTCTCTCAGTGCTGGTCTGGATAAATCAGGGTGTGTAGCTAGGCAGCACAAGGCTGGTACATGGTGGTGGTTTTTACTTCAGGGCGTGGGCTGAGTGCAGCAGCCTTGGCACAGATAGAGGCAGCTGCTGAGTTCAAGTGGGAAGACTACCTGCTGGAGACCAACTCTGTACCCTCACCCGCCAAGTGCTTCAAACAGGTGAGCACCAAGCATATCATGGGGCTGTTCATTCCCCTCCTTTGATGTAGATTTGTCAGTAAGTCTTGTTATAGCAGTGAAGGTCATGGTTGTGATGTGACTTGGTCAAGCGAAAAGGGTGAAACAAACAACTGATGTATAGAGTTTACATGATGAATATTTGGAAGTCAAACTGAGAGGCTCAGGATGAGGTAGCAAGATAGAATAAAACTACTTGTGAACAGTGATATGAGGAAGACAAATCATGAATTAGTGGAGGAAGCTCCTGTGATGGAGTCACTGTCCACATCTCTTGATGTATCACTTGAGTCACAAGTGTCTTGATTTGGGATATCAGGATCGATTCCAAATGTACACTAATGGCAGGTTATTTCCCTTAGGGGTATTTTTCTCCTCTGACTGATGCTTTGTATTTATTATGACTGAGTGTAAGAAATTGTAGTATGAAGACATATCGATAAAGTGTGTCTAAGCAAAGTTGAAGGTACTAATAGGGGAGAAAAAGCCACTTGGAGGATGGAAGGATAGGATAAAGGATTATATGTGAAAATCCAAGCACTTGAACAAGCAAGAAGGAATGTTCGGATAGTGATATATAGAGGCTCTGCTGTTGTGGCCAACCCCTTTGGGGATGTTCCCAGAGGGAGCAGGCCATCCAAGAGATAGATTGATAAGATTAATAGACAAGTCCATAAAGATAATAGCAATTACAAGAAACTGCATTAACTAAAGGTAATTTAGAAATCTTCATACTTGAGTTTCTGAATTTTTTTCAGCACAAAATCCCTCCCAAGAATGAGTTTAAGATCGGCATGAAACTGGAGGCACTGGACCCTCGGAACTTGACATCCACCTGCATTGCCACAGTGGTGGGAACCCTTGGGCCACGCCTCCGCCTCCGCCTGGATGGCTCAGACAACAAGAATGACTTCTGGCGACTGGTGGACTGCAACAACGAGATCCACCCTGTGGGTCACTGTGAGGAGCATGGTGGCATGTTGCAGCCTCCTTTAGGTCAGTTCCCATTGAGAATCTTGTGTTATCTCCCATTAGCTAGTAATATTTTATTACCACTATTTGCCAATCTATCATGCCTGTAGCATTCTTCCTGGATCTCTCACAGCAGCTGACCATGGCAGAAATATCCATTTGTTAATACTACATCTCACATACTGTGCATTTTATATTGTCTAATCCAAGGAAGGAGTGCCAGGCAATATGGCCATTAAAGTATAGGCCATTCTCTGACCTTGGTGTATTGTAATCTTTCTGATACATAATTGGTATGAATATTTTACATCTGCTGCTTGGTTACATTTTTAACTTTTTTGTACCTTTCTTTAAAATAGCTGGTAAAATGTTATTCAGGTAAAAATTGGAAGAGGATTAAATGCTCTGGAGACTTGATCCATACATGAAGGTTTTGCTCTCAACAGGGTTCAGGATGAATGCCTCTTCATGGCCTATGTTCCTTCTCAAGACCCTGCACAATGCTGAGGTCTCCCCACCACACATCTTCCGCTCTGAACCTCCCACACCATCCAAAAATTACTTTGAGGTGGGCATGAAGCTTGAGGCTGTAGACAAAAAGAATCCACAGCTGATCTGTGCAGCAACTGTTGGTGAGTAATGTTGAAGGTTTTGACTGTTTGTATTATCAGCATTTTGTTGTAAATGGCATTAAGGTTTGAATTGTAAATTTCTTTTCAAGTTTCTTGAAAATTATAGACAAGTTATTTCTCTCCACACCATGTAGTTTCATGTTTTGATGTGATCTACTCCTTCACTGTAAAGGAGCTGTTAATGGAGACATGATCCACGTGACCTTTGATGGATGGAGAGGAGCTTTTGACTACTGGTGTCGCTATGACTCAAGGGACATCTTCCCTGTGGGCTGGTGTGCCATGTCTGGACATCCATTGCAGCCCCCTGGACAGATGTGTATGTATGAGTATTATTTCTGGTTTGTTGTGGTTGTTATAGTAGGAAACTATTGATGATGACATACAGTGGGAAACCATCACTGATGTACACCCCCATGTGTTGTGGTGCAGGGGGGCCTCCCAGCAGCCGCTACAAGGCTCGGGTGCTGAACATCCCACCTCCACTGGCCGGTGCATCAGCCAAGTCTCCAGAGATAGTGCCAGAGAAAAGTCCTCTCTCCTCTCCCACCTCCCCCACCAAGCCTGCCTCACGGGGCAGGCAGCGATCCCCCTCTCCACCGCCAAGCAGTCCTGACCCACCCCACCAGGCCTCACCCACTGCTAAGTCCACACAGAATTCGTCCACTGGCAAGACGCCGCCACAGCCTGCTGCTGCCACCAAGCCATCACCTCAGCAAAAACCAACCTCAGCCTTGTCTAAACAGTTGTTACACACCAAACCACTATTATCATCTTCATCCTCCTCATCGTCGTCATCCACATCATCATCATCATCCTCATGTACATCGAGCCCATCGTCATCCCTGTCAACCATAAAGCCTTCATCTTCAAGTAAGTCATCTGCATCCAAGTCATTATCATCATCATCAGTGACTTCACCAGATGTCCCTCCTTCATCCTCACCCTCATCCTCCAAGCCCCCTGCAGGATCAGTGGGTTCCGAAGGCAGCACCTCCACCACTCCTGCTGCCTCCACCACCGCCACCACTACCACCACCACTGCACCGTCAGACACACCCACCTCCATCACCACCACTGCTGCGCCCACCATCAGTTCGTCAAGTAGCTCTCCCTCGCGCCCACCAACCCCAAGGACTCCAGAATCTCCCCTCATCTCCACCTCCCAGAAGATACTGCCCTGCTCCCCAAGTCCAGGAGGAGGAACAGACCCCACCAAGCCTCCTCCACCTCAGAAGTCACCCAGCATCACAGTCACAGAACCAGATACCTCAACAGTTCATAAACTAAGTGCCTCAGGTGAGTATTGCTTGAGGTCCCTCCCTTATACAAACATGAACTCCTAAACTGTCGTGGTCACTTATATTACCAAGTTCCTCCAGTCTTGTGATGCTGTAATTGCTTGCATAATCATTAACTTTCCTGCTGTGTATTTTGAATTTTTGTTGTATGCTTCCTCTTGAATGTATCTGAATGATCTCTGGCAACTTACCCCCTTCATCATGAGGGCTGATGGCAAACACCTGTCAGGTTTTTATTGAGAATGTTGGAGACTGCTGGCATTTCATCACTTGCCTGGTGGAAATATTCTCTCTCTCTCTCTCTCTCTCTCTCTCTCTCTCTCTCTCTCTCTCTCTCTCTCTCTCTCTCTCTCTCTCTCTCTCTCTCTCTCTCTCTCTCTCTCTCTCTCTCTCTCTCTCTCTCTCTCTCTCTCTCTCTCTCTCTCTCTCTCTCTCATATGCAAACACACACACAGATGCAGTTTTTCACTTCTCTAATGAGTGCCTATTTCTTACATCATCAGTGTAGCTGCTGCTGTGGACTAATTCATCCCCCTTTTTGTGTACCTCAGTGGTGGTGTATGTCAACCATGGCTGCACCTGTGGCCCTTACCTGGACAACAGCCGGGTGGGAGAGCTGCCACTACAGTTTGGGCCAGGTAGCCTCAACCGAGTGGTGCGGGAATCCATCCAGGCGCTGGTGGACGCTGCCCCTGACCCCAGGACTGTTACATCCCTTCTACCTCAGGGCACCGGGAAAGTCATCATAAAATGTAAGGTTTTGTGCTACTTTATATTTATGAAGTTGGCAAATATTGGTGGATAACTAAGTAGGGATTCTTGATATTACCTTGTGTTGTTGTCTTTCACAGATATTTTGACTAAAATATAAAGTTAGTAATTTATTTAAATCAAGAGTCACTTAAAATTTTGTAGTATTTGCTTTATGGATTGTGCTTATAAGATAACTTCAATCTTCCAAATTGTGCAAATACAGCAAGTGTTGAAGGGACTCCTGAGACACACAGACTCCCTTCCCTGGAGAAGGTGGAAGACTTCTGGAGTGCCCTGGAGACCTTGTTTGAAGACCTGATGTGTTGTGAAAACTTCTACACTCAACATCCCATCAGTCAGTGTACCAAATGTGCCCGCCAGAGCCCTGCACAGTTCAAGAGGGGTATGTACCACATGCTGTTTTGACAGCAAAGTTGCTGTTAAATGATAAAATATATCTAACTTAATGAGAAGGAAATTATTTTAAATGTTTTAGATTTTATCGTCATTTTTTTTTTTGTGTGTGTGTGTGTGTGTGTGTGTGTGTGTGTGTGTGTGTGTGTGTGTGTGTGTGTGTGTGTGTGTGTGTCTCAGAACAAGAGGCAGCCCAGCAGGTGACAACAGGTGTCAAGCGGCCAGCTCCATCGCCACCCAGTGATGCCACCCCTACCAAAGTGTCCAAGCCCACTTTGCAAGGTGAGCATGTCATTGGGAAATTGTTATGAAAAATAAATCCTGTCATTGTGATGAAATGCTTCTGTTGAGTCAGTTACTGCATATATGAATTGGTATTACACTCCTTTTCCCATCCCACACAGAGCCTTCCCCCTCTTCAGTGAGTGATCCTGGCCACAGCCCTCGGCCCCGTGGGGATCCAGCTGAGTGGACAGTGGAGGAGGTCATTTCACACATTGCTGCCACAGACCCAGCTTTAGCCAGCCATGCTGACCTTTTCAGGAGACATGTGAGTTTACACTTCATATCTGTCTATCAGAACTAGATACAAAAATGTGTTAGACATTTATATTTTCTAACATTTCTGTTTATAATTTATAGGATAGGAGAAAATGTTGAATGAAATTGTGCATTGCAGGAGATTGATGGGAAAGCACTGCTGCTACTGAACAGTGACATGATGATGAAGTACATGGGTCTAAAGTTGGGGCCTGCTCTCAAAATCTGCAACCTCATTAACAAGATTCGTGGCCGCAAGCACCTGGTTTCTTAGACCCAGTCATTGTTTTCACCTGCCATCATTATCAGGTAGTGTATTTTTGGGAGACAGAGAGATAGAGTTACAGGTGAATTGTAATTTTTATGAATAAAATTATTATTCATAAGCATGATTACCCATTTGAAACTCAGGAAAATTACAAAACTATTGTAAAGACACTCCCCAAGTTACAAATGAGTTATGTTTCAAGTGCCTGTTCATAAGCTGTTTTGTTCATAAGTAGTTTTTTGTTAATTATTTTGGGTGTACAGTACCCAAAAGTCATAGCACTAAACTCAAGGATTGCAAAACTCAGGATAACAAAAATGCTGAAATATGCTTATTTATGCTAGCCACATAGCCTAGCATTGTGTGAGCACCTTTTGTCACAATGGTGCAGTGATGCAGCAGTGTAAATAAAATGGCATATCTTGATCCTGCAGTTACAATTGACTGGATTTCTCCTGAGCCAGTTTCACCCACACAGTTACATCATACCACACACCATAACTGGCCACACAACAAACCAGATTACACTCAATCACACCACATGAAGCCACATACACCTAGCCACACCTCAACCAACTGATATTACATCTAGCTACATCACAGCCCACATCTCACCCTCTACACCATGCCACACACAACACTCAGCCACACCACACCACACATAGCACCCAGCCACACCATGGACACAAAGCCCCATCATGCCACACATCATACTGTAGCTGTTAATATATTATAACTGTTAAATTTACAAAGCTGTTAAATTTACATAAGCTGTTAAATTTACATTCCTTAGAGAGACATAGGTTAAGAGGGGACCTCATAGAAGTCTTTAAGTGGTATAAGGGGGATGTAACCAAAATTCTTAGGATCAGCAACCAGTATAGAACAAGAAATAATGGGTTCAAGCTTGAAAAATTTAGGTTTAAGAAAGAGATAGGAAGAAATTGGTTCTCATATAGAATGGAAGATGAGTGGAACGGATTCAGTAATCATGTTGTTAGTGCTAAGATGTTAGGGAGCTTTAAGAGAAGATTAGACGGGTTTATGGATGGGGTTGATGGGTGGAAATAGGTAGGTATATTTCATACAGAGACTACCACGTGTAAGTCTGATCGCTCCTTGCAGCTTCCCTTGTTTCTTATGTTCTTATGTTCTTATACCAGGCACACCACACAAGAACTCATACTACACTTAGTACCTCGCCAATCCATATCACTTCCAGCTACTTCACTATCACTTGCATCACAAGAGCAACACAGCAACTCCTATCACACAACCATACTACATAGTCTTGTTTGAGTGTGTATTTTATCCTCCCATTTGGTATGATGCAGTGTACAGGTGGCTCAGGATTGCTCATGACCCAAGCCTCATGTTTGTAACTTGAATGTTCATAAATCTGGAAGTGCCTGTATTTGTGAGTTCAAACTTCACAAATCAGTGGACAGTGGTTGTAGTGTTGTTATTAGGTAGTCCAAAACTAAAGCAGACAATTTTCATCACTTGAGTTACAGTGAAAAGCATTAGAGAATTCTGTGTTGGTCAGCAGGTGTTTTTTTATGTATTATATTTAGTGTAATTTTATACCCACTTTGTTTGTGTGTTGTATATTTATATAACAGCATGCATGCAGTTTTATAGGTTGTATAGATGTTTGCTTGGATAAATTTCATAATATAGAACCATTTTCTTTTTAGGATGATGTGTCATTGGGACCATGTAAGGAGCCCTTTTCCTCACAAAGATTGAATGGGAGAAGCACTGCACTCTTGCCTTACCACTGGGATCTTGAAGCACAATCAAATATATGTTCATGGAACACAGGAAGCCTTTCTTCTTTGCTGTAAAACTAGAAAATATTGACACTTGGCCCAACATCTGAACTGCTGGTGAGAGGGAGGACACTAGTGTGTTGTATTGTTGTGGATTAGGAATGTCTGGTGGTTTGAGCTATAACCTTCATGAAAATATTAGTGTAAATTGCATCAACATGCACCTTTTTTTATATATATTTTTATTATTAAGAATTCTAAAGAATGCAGTAATGACGAGACATTTCCAAGTAACTGGAACTCATAATTGTCGAACTCTTAAGCAACTGGTGACATAATAGTGCATGTGTCACTAGACTGACAGAGAGCACATGCATCACAAGAATTGCTGCCGTAAATCAAATAGTAGCTTCCAGGAATTGTGTTGAACATGAACACTCATTAGTCTTTTTCTTGTCAGTGTTTCCTTCTCCAGTACACAGCAAAGCCAGGGGGAATATCAACAAAGATTCTTTGTCTTCATCTCAGCCTTCTGCTTAGACTTGTGCTTATCTCCTAAGTGTGCCTAAAGTTGTGCTGAACCTTGGTTGAGACAAACTCTTAAGCCTCAGTTATGAAATGGTGAAAGAGCAAAACTGTAAAATCTTATATTTCTTAATTTCAAGTTAACAGTACAATCTTTTTACATTTTTTTTATTAAATAACAAAAATGATTTATCATTGATTTTGTAAGGATGTGAGCCCATAAATTTGTGGTTTTCAATAAGTAAATTAGATCCTGCGCAAGGTGCATGTATTTTGTTTCATTGTTTACATTGAGCCAGCATTGCTCCGCCACTCCCAGTCAACAGTGCCTCCTTTCCTGTCTTTTTTCTTTAGTATGGAGGAGAAGATGACCACTAAGGCCGAAAAGGTCAATAGAGGAAACACAGCTGAACCAGTTGTAAGACTTTCCTTCCTCTTCCAGTTAGTATTATGAGGAAAGATATAGCCTGAAGGGCTTCACTCATTCAGCAGCACAAAAAAGCTGCATGGGCCTCTATTACTAAGAAAGTAAATGAGACATGCCAACAGCAAGATACAAGAAGACCTAAGGTCATCATTGTTGCAGAGCTGCATTTCCCATTGGCTAATTAACACTAATTATTATTTTGATTATTAGTGTCAGTGCATCACTCCTTCCTATGAGGCTCTCCGAGGCATCTCCCACCAAATCTGTCACAAATAACACTCCTGCAGATCTAGTCTATACATGTCCAATAGTTCACTGTCATTCAAGTCATCAAGAACATCCTTAAGGAGTTGATGATTCTTGAAAAGGCGAGCTTGGGCTTGACAGTTGACCATCTTTGGTTAACTTAGTTGTAGCCTAACTCTTAAAATTAAGCTACCTCCGAACCTGTCTTAAATTTTCAGCGCCTTAAGACCTAGACTCAGCACGACTCAGGAAATTAAGCCCAACTGTGAGCATAAAAGTGAGCCAAATATCTGTAGTTAAGAATCTTTGTTAATACAGCCCCAGTAACTTTGGTGGAGGGTTTCCAGCTTTGTCCCAATGCTTGGGTAGACAA
This sequence comes from Scylla paramamosain, assembly GCF_035594125.1. NCBI lineage: Eukaryota > Metazoa > Arthropoda > Malacostraca > Decapoda > Portunidae > Scylla > Scylla paramamosain. Next base: position 17,586,568 of record NC_087172.1, read on the forward strand.
AAACAAATGCCAGTGGTTTTGAAGCCCCATTACCACAGACCATTGCAAAAGGCTGATAGGAATTGCTGTAAAAAGTGAGTCAGAGTGATATTGATACAAGCACCAATTAATGTTTGATGTGGGTGGAGCTGTGTGCATGCCAGCCCTAACCACAGCCATAACCTGTAAAATAGACATATTTTGGCTTGGCACTGGCCAGCCATGGATTTGAGAAATTGTTCTTCTGTCTTTCCTCACAGCTCACCTCTGTACAACATCTGATTCTGGCAATAACAACTTTATAAGACAGAACAATGAGCACTTTTGGTTTTATTTTATTATTCAACTTTAAATATTTAAGATATTATGACTGTGGAAAGAAGAGCAGTTTTTCTGTAAAACCCTTGTAATGAGAGAATGATCCTTGCCAACACACATCATATAGGGGTTAAAAATAATTTGGTATTATTGTCTTGAAATAACAGTCATTACTGAAATTTGATCAGGATAGCCTCTGAGATATCACTCCAGCTTACTCTGTTCCATACACACTCTTCACCTTCCTATTTATTTACCAGGCATATCTCCCCATTAAAGAGAACTTGCCAGGACAAGATATCATGTCTGGTCTCATTGTAGGAATGAAAATTCTGAGATGATCCTCCAGTCCCTGACTCTGCCCCTTTTAATTGCCTTTTTAAGATACAGGGACAAAGACAGATGCTTCTAAGTGATAAATGGATAGATGTTTCTACATTTATGAGAAGGGCTTTCCAAGATAGAGGGTACCAATTAATGCCAATTACTTTTTATGAAGGAACAGTCCCTAATTGCATATCTATAAACAGCATATACTGAAATGTAAAAAAATTAAAGCATCTATAATGTATTACTTGTTTAACATCATATTAAAATTTTTACTACTCTTGTTCCTAATATACTTTTTTGCGTAAATGACTTCATAAACATAAACAACTTCATAAACATAACTGTTTCCCAACTAGGCAAATTTACATCTGCTGCAGAAACCTGTGGGTCTCTTCATTGTAGTGGTGAAGCAGCACACCCATGCGTCTGACAAAGAGCCTCAAGTGCGGCTCATTCTAGTGGCCTTCATTTTTCATGTAGTTATACTTAGATTTTGGGCTGCAACTGTCACTTATTTTGTTATTGAATAAACTATCAAAGTAGTTTTTCAGAATAATAATAATCTATCTATACACCAGACTGACATTCCCTTCAACAAGTTATAGTCAAACCATTGGAATGCTTATGCATTACTATTCAAATGGATTGCCTGAGGCAAGGCTTCTTGATCCATGTTTCATCTGGCAGCTATTGACTTGATCCACTAAAACTCCTTTCCTCAGGTATATATATAAATTTTTAAGGGTAAAAGTTTATCAAAATTTTCAAAATCTCTGAGCTAGTCTCCTCCATGTAGGATTTAGTTGAACAGAATTCATTAGATGCATACAAATGGAAGCTACAAGATATGTTTAATGACTATTATATTAGCTTCTCAATTACTCATATTCACAATTCAGTTTCCACAGTACGCACTCTTGACTGCTATGCCTTATTCCATATCCAGGTCCTGTGTCCAAGACTTGGAGGCAGTATATCTACTCTGCATATCCTTTTTCAATTAGCTTGTTCTCAGTGGGAGTTATAAATACCTGTTGGCTCCTGAATTTGGATTTCTCTTACTACCACAAGGCAGTGGTGACTCAACTATCTTGAAGACCAGTTTGCAAAAATGATGTCATTAAATGCAACAAAAATGTAATAAATATTAAAAGCAAGTTTTGAATTGATATTTGGGCATAATGAAGCCATCTCCATTGCAGTACAGATGTTCCCTGACTTACAAACAAGTTAGGTTTCAGACAGCTTTTTGTAAAATCATTACTTTTATTAGCTGTTATCGTATTTTTCAGCACTGAAGACACTATTTTTTTCCCTAAAATGAGTTGTGAAAATCTGTCATACATCCTGGAGGCTGAAGGTTGCTTTTTTCAACAAACAAGTGGTATTTCACATGTGGTGGATCAATATTGCCGGTATTTCCACTCTCCTGAAACATCTTGACCTTAAGAGAATATTATTAAGTGACAAAAGAAGTAAAACTGTGGTGTGTTGAAAAGGTTTAACGGTAAATCCTGTTAATAAGAAGACTACTGTTATTGCTTACTCACTACCTGTCACCATCTTGATTCACTGTTTGTAATGGTTCCAAAAATCCAAAGGTCATTGTCGGTCTTTTGTTGCCCAGTGGCTGTCTTGATATGTGATGTTGTTTATTTATGTTTTAGGATTTTTAAAAAAATTTTTGGTCTTCAAAATTAAAGTGCGTCCTTAAGGATGTAGCATCTTTAGTGCTGGGAAATGTGGTATTGTAAAATATTTTGGATGTATATGTCTAGGTAATATAATGAAGTTATTTTAAAACAATACTGTACAGTACACACTGTACAAACTGATAAAGATATTCAGTTCATAATAATAAAACAAAAGGTAAATTAATAAATTATACAAATACTGTACTACTGTACTGTAAGCGTGGGCTACTCTTACCATTTTTTCATCACAATTAAGTTTCTTTATTGTAGCCACCATAGTTTCCATTGAGATGGCTTGATGCTTCTTAGCACTGCCACTATCATCACTAGCCTTATGCTCATCACCAGCCATGATTATTAATCAGAGTTGGAAAATGTGCAACAAAATTTTGAGAACAACCAAGCAAGTGGTAGCATGTTGGGAATTGAATGTAAAAAACATGGTGCCTCTCTCCTTCGCTACACTGCTGCCTGGTGTGGGTTGCGGCCTAAAGTGGCACTAGGCGGGAGGTGCACAGCGAGTTTGAATCATCAGTGGAGTGACAAACAGAATTTGGACTTGCAGGGATTCTTGTTTGTATCTTGGGACATTCATAACTCAGATGTTTGTAAGTCAAGTAGCATCTGCATAAGATAAAATCATCAATGCTTTCTGCCAGAAAGCAACACCTATAATAATGGGCCTGTGATTTTATCATTTTTAGGTTAACTCAACCGACTTAAAAATCATGGATCTCACATCCAATCTGTGAAGATATTAACTTAAGTAAGAACTTTCCATTGTATGCCAGACATGCAAAACACTACAGTCCTGGTCTTGTTTGGAAAGGGAAATGTAAGGCTGAACTGAAAAATTATTACAAAACTGGAACTATCTGACATTTACACCCCACTGAGAACAGACTGATTTCTTGCACCCTCACTGCAGCTCACAGTGCTGTACTGGGGGACTGGTGAAACTGTCCACCTCTAGAGGTGCTGCTGTACTGAGCCCTGGAACAGAGAAAGTGTCTAGATTTTTCATTTTGTGTGTGTTGGTACTTTCATGCATTCTCATGTGAATGAAAGTCACATTAATTCAAGACGTATTCTCAGCTCAAGAGTTCAGGGCTGTGGGAGACATCCGGTGGCAAATGATTCTGCTAAGTCCCCTATTTGCCTTCACTCTTACAGCTTTCTGTTTTTTATATAGGTGAAGAAGACATGTATAACTTTGCAGGGACATGGCAGACTGTCATCATTGCTTTCTTCAGCCAGATGTACACATGCAAAAGAAGTTGAAGTTGGGATAGTCAGATTAAGGTTTTTGAATATTATTATTAGGGAATGTCATAAGAAAGTATTTCTTTTAATGACAAATCTGAAATATTATACCAGAATAGTATAGACATGACCACAAGGAAGGCTGATCTTTGTTATTCTTCCTTACTCTGTGGTTGATGTAAAACCTGCATGATATACAGAAACAAAATATTGAGAAAACAGGGTTTGAATTATGCACATGCTAATAATATGCTTTAGCTTTGACATTGTATGTTGTTAATTTTCAATAATGTGAAGAACCACCTATTCAGAGAACCATGTGTCATACTTTTGTAAACTTATATTGGACACACTGTGTGTATTCAGTTGTAGGGAAAGAGAACTGGTAGGTAAAGTGACTTGGCTGGGCATCATTTCAAGTGACTTGGGGAAATGTTGGCACTCTCCTCTGACATATATTCTCGGCCTCTTGGTATACATAATTTGTGCAAATTGTCAGTTTCTGATAAAGGAAATGAGTATGGCTCATTATTACAGTTGCAAACTTTTTATGAACATACAAGATAACTGGCAATATTATTTGTATTTTATTAGAATTATTGAAAGCTATGCAGGTGAAAACATTTCCATTACCTCATATTGTAAGTGAATGGATATATATGATAAGTTTCTGAAATGCCTTTGGGCTGTCTCCATGTATGTGGCAGATAGAGCAAACCTGTAATTTTTTAAGAGCAACTCATAAGTAGCATCTGTATGACAGCAGAAGAAAACTGCTGCAAAGGTCAGTATGGCAGTGTGCCACAGAGGTGCCTGCTTGGCACAGGACTCACAGTACAAGATAATGCCGTGCCACAGAGCACACAAGCGCTCCCTCGGGGGATCTCTTCTAACTTGCATGTTGTAGTTTACCACATGTAACATTTATCTATTTAAAACCTCATCCAATTTAGTAATTTTCCTCCTCGTAGGGGCTCTAAATTTGTGATATTAGATTAAGCACCTAATTTTATCACTAAGTGTTGATGTCTTGATTTTTTTTTTTCCTTATTTTGTATATTTAAATTTTTCCCACCTTAATGCTGGCTCTCTGCCTCTGGCTCACTTAAGGTCTGAACCAGCCCATCCCACACAAACACACACACACACACACACACACACACACACACACACACACACACACACACACACACACACACACACACACACACACACACACACACACACACACACACACAGTTTGAAAATTTGGTATTGAAAGATGGGATAGTATGAGCTTGACTCAATCCTGTAAAAATGCAAATAAGCAACTACACACACAATCTGACTGTGACAAATCCAAAAGTGGGATTTGTAACTCATATGATTTATTTACTGTGTTTGAAGTTAACTGTTGTACTGAAGGAACATGCAAAGACAGAGATACAGTTCAGTGATGGTTGTTTTGTGTCTTCCATATACTGTGCTGAATGCTAATCTCAGTCAACTAAGCCAGCTTTCTTTATTGTATAAGTTGGTAGCGTTATCGGCAGTACTCTTCAAAATGAATGTCTTGGTAAATGACTTCACATAAGTTGGTTGGTGGATTTACCCTCTTATAGCTCTGTCTTGTAACATTTTTAGTTAGGAAAGCAGTCCTCAGTAGAGGTGTAAGTGTTGGTAGTGAAGGAAAACCTTTGCCTTGACATTCATGACTTGTGTTTCAGAGGCTTACAGGTAAAGTTGTCCATAACATGGTATTGAAGGTCAAAGACCCATATAGTGATGCCAAATTTATAAAATTACAGTGAGTTGAGAACCCGTAAGTTTGATGATCAATTTATGTATGAGGTGTTGTGAGTGTATTATTATGTGAATCTCCTTTCCTTTCACTATTTTTTATTGTATGGCAACCCTCAGTAGGCCATATATTTTGCTGCCCAGTCTTCTTCTGTCACCCGGTGTGGGAGGGTGAGCCTGCCCCCTTGTCCTCACCCTCCCTCATCCCGGCCGCTTATGGAAGCTGCCGGGGAGGTCCAAAAGTTCAAATTACAGCACAAGAGTCTACCAGTGCTGCTAGGCATGTAGGATTATATGTGAATCACCTTCATGTATCACCTGAACTCACTATACATGTTAAGAATAATTAAACTATAATTGTTTTGTTTTGCAGAATCTTGTTAAGACAGTTATACTGGATAACACTTTGTCTTACCAGATACATAATAAATTGATGACCTGAGTCACACTGATAATTGATTCTTGCTGTAAATAAAGAAGGTATCACTGTTCATTCTATATTTCAATGAAAGCAGTTTATGACATAAACAGCAGTTGTCATCATGTAATATATACTTGAAATCTTTACCACGTTTTTTTTTTCCCCAAATCATATTTACCTGCAGACCAAAATGCTTTTATAACTAGCAGCAATGCCCATGGAGGCCTGGTTTCTGCTAGGGAAGACAGCTGAGTGCACTTTCTAGTTATTCTACCACGTAGTGAATGGTCAGGTGATGTGACGCCTACAGGACAAAAGTTGTCTACCAGCAGAGATGAAATCAAACATACTCAGGCGTGCTTTCAGATCTTAGGTGGATACACCTGTGGCCCATGGAGGCACGACACCTTGATCTGACAGTCAAACTCGCATCGCATTGCACTCTCTCATAACCTGGCTGTTGCGTACTCTGAGGAAAAATCTATTTTGTTGATTTTACGCTAGTAACACTGGTATGATTCACCACTGGTATGTGCTGCTAACGCTTTGTGTCCGATGTCTACTTGTATATGACACAAGAACATCTGTACACAGAAGCTGCAAGGAGCCATCAGACCTACACGTGGCAGGAATAACCAATTTCACATTTTGATGTTTTCGTCGCAACAATAAATTTGATTATGTCACACCGTTTTTGTACAACGGTGTAGGAGACACAACAAGCAGTGAGGATTTTCCCAGGGCAAGCAAATGTTACCGGCAAAATATTATTCACACCACCTGCTAGCAAAGGCGACCATGCATTGTTGCTAAGCTGTGTTCCGCTACTTCCCTGGTGCGAGCCTTCTCTCCTGCGGGTTCTCTCTCTCTCTCTCTCTCTCTCTCTCGTGACTACTAAGAACAAATCAGTGGGAGTCATTCAAGGATGTTTTCGTTATTCTAGTTTAACAAGGATCATGCACTTTAAACGAGTAAAACCCAAATGAGAACCCGACAAGACATCTCTGCAGCCTTGAAGTTAGGTCTGATGAAAGTGATCAGTGTAGCTACTGAGCCGCGGCAGAGAGGAAAGAAACCTTATGCTACAGACGAGACGGAAATTTGAAATCCCCTGGCAAAATTATTACCCCTCAGAGATCAAGAAAGTTACATTGAATCTTTGTGGAAAGAAAACACGACTGTCAATCACATTTATATAAAGGAAGAAAATAAATAAGTATACAGACTGTTTCCATGCATCGATCGGGCACGAGAGGAGGGAAGAAGTGTAGGCCATTGACTGGAGTACATTTGCAGTCTCGACCTCTCGTTCCTTTTACTATGAAAATCAGTGTCACTCTCTCCTTGATTATCCCTAAGTATATTTGCTTTGAATATTTTCGTTTCTTAAAACACCTGGAGCACCAAATCCTGGAGGGGAGGGACCAACACCCACCTCCCCGCGCACCTCGTATTTCTGCTGATTATTTCGCTGCCTTGCTTTTTTTTTTTTTTCTGCGTCACAGTTATGTTACCATGATTATAACATACAAAAAAAAAAAAATACTGGTCGTGTCCCATTAGTCTTTCAGTTTGTCCAAGCGTCGCTGCGCCATCTGTTTATGCTAAGAGAGAGAGAGAGAGAGAGAGAGAGAGAGAGAGAGAGAGAGAGAGAGAGAGAGAGAATAATATCGTACATTTCTATGAAACAATGGTTGTTGTATGAATTATAATTTAGCAGCAGCTGTGATGGTAGAAATGAATTAGAAGATTTGGCCTTACGATGTGCAGGTCTGGCATTACTGTATTTTGCCCCTGTTATTGTTCAATGCTTCACTCCTCTCCTGCACTCCTAAAAAATAACCTAAAAAAATAAATAAATAAAATGAAATAAAATAAAAAAAAGTTAGCAGCGTACACGTAAATATACTGATAGTATATAGAAAAAAGGAAAAAAAAAAGCAAAGAAAAAAAGACATCCTAAGAGGGTTGAGTGGAAAAACAAGCAGCGAATGGGACGTCATAGACACCATAACACCACGTGGGGAGAGAGCAGCTATACCCCCTTTATGCTCCCCCTTACCTCCCTCCCCCCCATACACACACACACACACACACACACACACACGTCCTCCGGCGGCAGTGGTATTCACCTCTAATCCCTCTTTTTCTTTATATGCATCAATCCTCCATTGCTCTCCACGCTGCATGGTGATGCAGAAGAGGGTCGGGTCATCCTGTAGTCGGTGTCGTGGGACGCAGAGTAGAGGAGCTGGAGGTGCAGGAGGCTGCGATGGCGTGCCGCGTCAGTCTGTTGCAGGACACGGCGGTGGACAGGTGGCGGAAGCGTCCCCAACTTCTTCCACGCTTAACAGGCGCGCTGTTACATACACCTGTCTTTCGCCCCTGCCGTCCTGCTGATCTCATTGTCACCTTCACGGCGCAGAAAAGGCCTCCATAAGTGAACGATCTTCCTGTTGTATGCTTACGAACTGATGTAGTGGAGCGCATCAAGACCTGCGACGAGGATGTGCTGACCGGATACCAGCTAGCCGCGTCCTTCATGGGGGAAGAAAGATTCTTCCACGCAAAGCACGTG
>NC_087172.1:17607429-17649929 GCF_035594125.1 Scylla paramamosain
CTCAGGTCATTTTGTTTATGAGTTCCATTTTCCCTTCCAGCGGCGTCTACCACTTAGCCTTCGTGTAATGTCTCACCGTGTCCCTTGGCGTGTTGCAGGTGGGGAACGTGCTAGTGCCGGTGCTGGTAGTGCGGGACAGGGAGCTGCGGGCTGCTTCCACCAGCATCTTCATCGCCAACCTCGTGGTGGCGGACCTGCTGGTGCTGGTGGTGTGTCTCCCCGCCCTCCTCTCTGAGTTGTACGCGCCCCCTGCAGTGTGGGTCCTCCCAGCCTCCATGTGTAAGCAGAACCTCCTCTATCCTCTTTTCTCTTATTTTTTTAATTTATTTTTTTATTATTTTTTTTTACGAGTAAGGTCTCTTCATCTTTCCCTCCTCTTATTCTCTCTTTTTGTAGCCAATGAGGGATCCTTCCTCATATTCTTTCTTGCCTCCATTCTCTCCAACCTTTTATGCTTCAAAATTAGGCTTCATTCTCCTCTCACTGTGTCTTTGTCCTTTTCTCTCTTCCGCACTTCGTATGAGAAAGAAAATCCTTATGTTATCCTTCTTTCCTTTTCTCCTTTGTGCTATAAATAGGGCATGTCATCTCATTCATTGTATAACACTGTATAAATAGATCCTTCCTCTCTTCCCTCTCTTCTTCTTGCCTCTGTGAATGAATGAGAAAGGTTTATGTCTTGCTCGAGATAGAACTTTCCCTAATTCCATTACTGTCTTGTGCATAAGTGGGACATCTCTTTCCATCAGCCTCCATTATTTCTTCCCATCCTCAGTGTCAATAAAGGCAACAGTTCCTTGTATTTTCTCCATTCGCTTCGAAGTCTCAGCACAACACCAACACTTCCATTGCCTCCTGTACAAATCAAATATCCTGGGTAAGAAAACTCCTTCACACATTCAAGGGACTCCATTTGGACTAATTGTTTTTCTCTTCCTCCCCTACCTCCCCCTCTACGTGCAACACAACACTCTCTGCACTCCCCTGCCATATGCTCCACCCTCCACCACTGCTCCTCCCACACCCTTCCACCGCACGGTCTGCACTTGCTCCTTGCTCCTCTTCACCTGCAAAGACTGACTTGGAAGAGTTTTACATCTAGTTAATGAAAAAAAGTGTATAATGTGTACACAAACTTCTGAAGATTGATTAACGAATACTTCTCCCCAATTCAAAAATGGTGTCACCAGTGTTTGATTAATTAAGAGTCAGATGGGGGCAAACTACTTATTCTATTTCCTGTGTTAAGAGTAGGTTGATCCTTGATCGTCTCTCGGTTAACAGTGTACATGTACTCTCCCTCTCTCTGTCTGACAAATTAGGTCACTTCTTCAATCTGACTCCTTCCTCCTCCCTCCCCGTGACGAGTGTTGCCTCCCTCAGGCAAGGTGGTGCCCTACGTGGAGTTCACCGTCGCCCACGCCTCCATGCTCACCATCCTGGCCATCTCGGTGGAGCGTTACCGGGCTATCTGTCACCCGCTGACTGCCGCTGCCTCCTGCAGCAGGGCCCGTGCCGCTCTGGCGTGCCTGCTGGTGTGGGTCCTCGCTACCTGCATCACCAGGTGCTCAGCAGGATGGTTTGGGCTTTCGTCTGATTTGGTAACCATAAGGAAACTGAAGTTGAAACTTTCTGCACTTTGATTTGTTTTGTAAATTTCTCTTTAAATAGAAAGTTTTCCATTTTATCTTAAATTTATCCTCTCTGTTTCATCAGTATTTATTCTTTCTTCTTGGCGGTGTGCTGGTGACGCATGGCGTGTGTTGCAGCCCAGTAATCGCCCTCACAGAGTACTCCTACGCCGAGTACATCGACCACTCCCTGGTGCCGGTCTGCTACACGCGCGTCGACTCACTCTGGGCCAAGGTGACGCACGAATGACCCTAAGTTTTCACCGTCATCGTCTCCTTCGGTTCCTTCTTGATATATCCTCCTTTACTCTCATAATAAATCCTCCCTTTGTCTCCTTCCTAATGACTACGTATATCTTCTAATATCTTATCTAAGTTTTGTATGGCAACCAGCTTTTTTTGTGTTCTGTTAAAGCTGCATGTGAGTCCAAACTGAACGATGCAGCACCATATACGTTCAGTTTATTCATTGATGCTAATAAGATTTGAAATATTGCACCGGTGAGATTACCACGCAATTGTGGCTGACACCTGCTGTGCCCCGCATCTTTCATGTCCCCTCTTAGTACACCACAAGCTTCTCCAATACAGTGTTCATTTGTTCATCTCTGCAGCCACCACGCCACACACACACACACACACACACACACACACACACACACACATTTCCTTGCCGTCTGCCCAGTGTTGATGATGCAAGTGTCCTCTCCATTCAGTCTTGTATCCTGACTGATAACTTATAGACACTTTTTTTTTTTTTTTAGGGAGGGCTCACGGTATCAGTTGTGGAAGTAGGGATACGTGTATAAGTAAAAAGTAAATATATTTCCTTGAAGTTCTTGTCCCGTTAGAATCATGAGTTGCATTGATCGCTTTCATATGAAAAAAAAAACTGTTTAATTTTTCAAAACATATCCATCCCTGCCTGGTGGAGTGAAAGGTATAGTGGTGGTAGTATTGGTGGTGACAGGTGTGGTGCGGCGTCCTGCAGGTGTTCGTGGTGACGTCCATGGCCGCTTTGTTCTTCCTGCCGTTGGTGGTGCTCGTGCTGCTGTACTGGAGGATTGCGAGGCAGCTGCTCCTGGATGACGAGCAACTGTGTAAGGACAAACCCAACCCACACCTGCACGCAAGGAAACAGGTGTGATTCCTCTCAACGTACTCATTCCTTAATTTTTCTCATATTATGTCTGCTTGCCTTATTCCTCACTCTTCTGTTCCCCTTCTGATTCCTCTCATCACTCACTCCATTCCTCTTAATTCTCTCTTCACATTACTGGTGACGGCTGTAAACTAATAACGTTGGTGCTGAGAAGAGAGACTTAGTGTATGTGCGTCTTGTTCCTCACTCTTCTGTACCCGTCCTGATTCCTCTCACCTCCCCCTCACTTAACTCTATCCACGCATTGCTGGTGATGGCTTTATAGTGGTGGTGGTGGTGAAGAGACTCGCATAGTAGATGAAGATGTCCTTAAGAGTCTCGTCTGGCAGGTGGTGGTGATGCTGGGTACGGTGGTGGTGGTGTTCTTCGTGTGTCTGCTCCCCCACCGCATCTTCAGTCTGTGGTACATCTTCATCACAGAGGAGACCGAGGACTCCATCAGTGAGGTGAGCAAAGAGGACGAGTATTATTTGTTCAAGAGAAGCACTGGCCAAGGGCAACAAAAAAGTTCTGAAAAAAAAGGCCCACTAAGCTGCTATTTCCTAAACAGAGGTTAAAAAGGGTAATCGAAAGTTGGAGGATAAGTGTCTTGAAAGCTCCCTCTTGATGGAGTTCACGTCATAGGAAGAAGGAAATACAGAAGCAGACAGGGAGTTCCAGAGTTTACCAGAGAAAGGGATGAATGACTGAGAATACTGGTTAACTCTTGCATTGTAGATTGTGCTGCTTAATAACCTGGTAAACTACTCAGCAATGTTTCTATATCTATCTAGTTGTTATAGACATTACAGTATTGAATGTGGGTTGGTACACTTTTGTAAGAATCAAGTATCATTCAAACTGGGCATCTTTACTCAAGTGCACCAAAAACTCTTAACTCTATTTATATACTAAAGAAGACAGGAAGGTTGGTTATTCCTTAATATACCTCGTAGATCAAAATTTCATCTCTTCTTTAGATTTTCTTCATTATTTTTTCATTCTCTCTCTTTCTCTTTTAAACGCTTGCTACCACTTCCTCTTCAGCCTTGGTGTTAGTGCTTTAAGGATGCTGCTGGATTTCAGGTGAACGTGGCGTGAGTCATTTAGTGCGTGATGAAGCATCCAATCGTCATCTTCAGGCAATACTCTTTACATGACTGAACACTTACTGGTCTCTATGTGTGCACAATGAGTATTCTTCCTGGTACACAACCTTCCTTCCCACAGGAGGTGTACTTCAACATGCTCTACGCCTTTCGCATCCTCGTGTATTTCAACTCCGCCATCAACCCGGTGCTGTACAACGTCACCTCCTCCAAGTTCAGAGGTGCCTTCTTCAGGTGAGTCTCAGGTGCTGGTGCAGCCTTCTACGCCCCTCTATCCCAGTGCAATTGTTGTGTAGTGGATGATTTGCAGCTGTAAGTGTAAGCATATCTAAATTTCTAAACTCTTATGCCAGTATCCATCTGAGTGCCTTGACAGTCACCAAAATATACTGCAAGATTTTTCCCTTGCGTTCCACGATTTTCTTCCACACATTCATGATGCTATGTTTTGTTTCCTGCACTTTCACCTTGCGTACCAAAATAACAATTTACCAGCTGCAGTAAAGTTCAGGCTGTGTCCTTCAGACTGTCACTGCATGCAACTTAGAAACCTGTCTGTCCTTACCAGACTGCTAGGGCTGCAGCGTGGAGACCCACTGCATCACACAGCCACTGCCACGGCCCACAACACCACCATCACGGGGGGAGGCGGTAGCATGCGCAACAGTCTGATGAAGTCGTCCTGGCGAGGGCAGAAGCTGGTGGTGCAATGCAGCTACACCTGCATGTGGCAGGAGGGAGAGTGGCACCCTCTGGTAGAGCAGCAGTCTCACAGTCCAGCCATCTGGGGTCACACTAACCTCACCAGCCAACTTACAAGTCCCGCCGCCAGCCCCTTCCTGCCCCGTGACTGTTCCCGGCCCGCCGCCAGGCAGATGGAGAGTTTTGTGTAGAGGCGGCTTGGAGTTAAACTTGCTCTCCATAGTTCGTTTATTTTAATGTTTGCCAGGATGTCACTGATGTGTGGACAGATGTAAAATTCCATTATATGATCATATAATGCTGCCCTCCTGACCCTGAAACCAATAAAAGAAAAAGCTCGCTGATGAATAACGAGTGTTACTCTGGCTTTCCCTGAAGTGTAATCCATCTCAGTAATTAACACAAAGGTTTTCAACATGGAGCTGCGAGCCACTTGAAATTATGGTGAAACTTCGTATGTTTTATTAGTACGGTTTAGATGAAAGACTGACTGGAGTAATTACAACATTTATGACTGGTATTGACACTAGCGTTATTCACCACACCACCACACAGTGTTCCTGCTAACCTACATTCACCTCTACAAAGACCTGCATCTGGATAATGACAGGTACTCAAACACAACCTACATCCCTGCAATGCTTGAGTCACATCTTTGTATGCTACTTGTTGAACTGTGTGCTCGTGGGTCTACTTCCCTCCAATACCCACACTACCCAAGCCAGGGAGTACCCACGTCACGCATATCCCTTGTCTTAACATTTCTCTGCGGACGACCTTGGGGATGGAAGAGGCAACCAAGACGACAGTCCTTATTAAGAGGAATGGTAATGCCGTTTCTTAACTGCTGTGTTCGTGTACGAGCGAGCAAGCCACAGAGAGAGAAAGAATGACATTGCTGGCTCCGCATTAATTTCTGTCCGTTACCTTTTTATTCATTATTTATTATATTTTATTTTTTGTACGACACACCGCATCAATCAAGGTCTTACAGAGAGAGAGAGAGAGAGAGAGAGAGAGAGAGAGAGAGAGAGAGAGAATTCATCAGTTATTCAGTCAAACGAAACCATGAAACAGTCTCGACTCTTTTCGAACTCATTCCATGTCTTTCATAATACTGCCTCACATTCTGCTTGTTTGCATGGCTACTGAAAGATGTACACGTTGATATTAATTTTTAGCATTTTATAGTAGTATAAATGGCATCATATCCTTACTTTATGCTTTAACTAAGAATCCATACTAAAGGAATGAAGAGAGGGAGGGTTTCGTGTGTGATGGACATTGGAACTTGGAACTTACTCTCACATCAGGTGGCGTCGTGATCGGCCGTCACCAGTACCTTACACCTTTTCCCGGTGTTTTTCTTTGTCGCCTCCACCGTAGCCAGCTCGGAATATCGTTTCTCGCAGTCTATACAGCATTTGAAGGTAATGAGATATCATGTTTCAGAGTATGTTTTTATTGTCCAGTTGATGACAAAATAGTGTTTAACTCATGTATTCTTCCTCAATCACCTGGGCAGAGCAATCTCCATCTTGCCTGGCCTGAACCTCCGCCGCCATTGCATAATACAACTCGACTTCCTTTTCACAGGCGTGCTGGATTGCCTGTATTAAGAAGGCTGACCGCTCGTTGCCCTGAAAATTTTAAAGACAAATAATGAGAGAGAGAGAGAGAGAGAGAGTAATAGGATGGTCGATACATGGCTACGAGTAGAGAACCTGCAAGTGTTTGTAATTTCATCACTAAGTTTTCGTCACACCAGCCGTGCCAGTATGCAAGTGGTATTATAGTGGCAGCAAGGCAGAGCTGTGGTGCGGAATGGTGAGTGACGGCCTGGCTAAGGGGAGAAAGGGTGGTGAGGGTGGCCGGTTGTCACCTCAACGACCGTGGGGAAGGAACACCACCACCAGTGTTGGTCTGGCGGGGATAGAGTGTAGAGGTAACATTATAATTTCAGCATGAGTAACACCAGGCTTCCCTGGACATAACAGCGCTCGTTCCCTTGTCACAGGAGATTGGAAATATGCAGCTTTATACAATACTGTATTTACACATTTCCTTATCACCATCGCACAGCAGCTTTGGGAACCTGATGAGAAAGCTTCAGGGTTTTGGTGTGCGGCAGGTAAATATATACTACGTAACAGTGATTGAAGAATATTTTTCAGTGTAGTAACTTGAGAAGAGAAGGCCTGCTATCCCTCCTGAACAGTAAAATTTGGGTAATAGTGAAATCACAATAACATTTTCATCAGGCTTGCCTAAGTTAGGTTTAGATTAATATAGTTCTTTAATTTCACAGCTGACTCCTTCACTGTGTAGATCATGATAAAAAAAAAAAAAATTTTGCACAAATGCGTTGTCACAATTTCGAGATTAGTAACAAAGATTATTTCCTTAATCTCCTACACTTTTACTTGGAAGCAGTTATTTGATTATTTCCAAGTACATGAAAATAGATCATAAAGAATTATGTTCAAAATGAAAGGAGTAATGAAAATTAACTCAGCTACTATACGTGTAACCAGACATACAGAGTTCTTGCAGTTTGCCTTATGTTCTTTTATTCAGCAGATGTCTGGAGGGTCGTTGCTGGAAACAACAGGTAGGAAACTTGCAGGACAGAAGAATAATTATCGAAGCAGCTGTAAGACTACCACTGCGATAATGAAGAAATGAACCATACTAAGGCCTGCCACTCTCAGGGGATAATGAGGTAAGAGACTAACCAACGTCGATCATTTTTATTTATTTTTGTTTATTTATTTATTTATTTTTTTGTAGCAGGTTTCTTAGAAAAGCTCAGAGGTGTATTAACTTGTGTTTCAGGTCCTGTTAGGTGGTGTGCATGTGGTGTGTTACTTTTGCTATTTATATAATTTTGTTTGTTTTATCATTGATTGTCATTTTGCCTGTGTTGCATTGTACACCAGTGACCTTCTGCAATGAACAATCTGTGAATTTCTGAATTATAAATTATTTTTATTAGATTAAATATAAATAGTGAGTCAAAATCTTTGTAAGACATGAACAGCTTTGTTACTTGGAATTTCTGGAAACAATTAAGCTTAGCCCACAAAAAGTAAATAAATAAATAGATAAAATAAAATAAAGTTAAAGAAAAATTCCAACATCTTGAAGTTAAACTATTGAAGTATTCACAAGGCATAGATACATAATGTGCAGGGGCAGCATGTGGTCCACCAGGGACAAGTGGGTGACTTAACTGTAGTGGTAGGAACACCTTGCTACTTTGTTCCCTTCTTGTTATAGTTGAGGAGGGTGGTGTGCAGCCAGACAGTGATGTGCCTTGCTGATTGTGTGTTGTTGAGAAGGGAGAGAGAGAGAGAGAGAGAGAGAGAGAGAGAGAGAGAGAGAGAGAGAGAGAGAGAGAGAGAGAGAGAGAGAGAGAGAGAGAGACTGTGGCTACACAAATGAAAGGCGTGTGATGTTTAGTGATCCCCCTCTCTGCTTCCACTGCCACCATTACCCCTCATCATTGTCACAGTTTCAACCATTACTGTCATCACAACATCCATTACTTTCACCAATCCTACTGCTATCACTCATATGGAAACTTTAACCCACATAAGTTCATTCAGCAGAGGGTGAAAAGTTGTTAAGAAGAGGCATGCCCTAAGTCTGTCTTTTGTTGTTTGAGTTTACTCTTTTTACCAACATTCCCACCATATTCCCATCTCTCTCATGTTAACTGTCAGGGAATGTTGGAGATGGAATAGTACTACTCGTAGTCAACTTGAGGGAACATAGTGGCTGGCAAAATCTTGAGTTTACTCTTTTGACTATCAATCCTGCTATCCATCTTTCACTTTCAATTAGCAGAGAATGGTAGAAGCTAGGATGGAATGGAGTATTGTTTATATTTAATCTAAGAGAATGTGGTAGCTAACAAAAGATATGTTGCTCCAGATATAGTCTTCCATATCATGTAAACTACTTTATTATTTTTCCTTGTTCATTGAAGGTTACTGTCCCTCACTAGTCTTGATGAGGCTCTATGTCTTTCTGCCATTCCACTCAAATCTACCTCTTCATGTCTTATGGGGTACTTCCAACTCTGCCCTGCCTTGTCTTCTTCAGTCCACATACAGATGTCATTCTTTACTCATTTGGCCATTTTTGGAAACGCTTGTAATATGGACGAGATACTCATTCTCCTTATTGCTGTCCTGTGTAAATGTGTATTTCTGTTGTACAATTCATGGTTACCAATGACTGTGAAGGGGCAAGAGGTAGAAGATTCAAATTCAATATTGATTAACTTTGATTTAAGGAGATTGAAAAAATCTTTCACTGTTTTTTCACTGCTTTTTTTATGTAGTGGTAGATTGATTATTGGTACAAGATTGATTATTGGTACAGACTTGTGGATAGGAATGACTAATGGACATGTATGTATTTGTACCTTTAATTTTTTATACAAGAGCTGACTTGTGTAGACCTACTGGTATCTTAAAGCTTCCTGTATGGTCTTGCTATTGTTAACCAGCTAATGAATGTACCCTTCCTGCAGATGGTATGGAGTCCAGCAGTCACCAGCTGTCAGTGGCCATATTTTCTCGAGTTGTTCTGTTGATTTATCAGCAAACTTATCCAGCTGCCTCAACATTTAACCACTTCCTGAGATAAGGAGAGCTTGATGTGCAGAAGCCAGGCATTCACTCTCAACTCTTTGGTGAGACTTTCCTAATTTGCTGCTGGAGCTAAAGGTACATTTTTAATTATGTTGCTGATTGGTATGTTGCTCAGTCAGTCCATTTCCCGCTTTCTCATATTGTGTATTGTCTATTTAGTTTTGTGGTCTTTGGACAATTATGGCAGCTTACAAATGTGGAAAAAAAGTTAGATTGAGCTGAAAGTGCTAGATACTTTTCAGTGGATTGATGATTCTATGATAGTATTTGATACTTTTTCAGAGAATTTATTCTTTAAATCAGTGTGAACTCAGAAATCGTCAGTTTTTTAAATTTGTAAAAAAAAATTGTAATATACTTACCTGCTTGTTTTGTGTTTAAAAAACTAAGTAGGTATTGGCAAAATAAGGTAGAGGGATGGAAGAGAAGTAAAAACTCTTCTCATTGGTCTGGCCAATGCCATTGGTCTGAGGCACTGGATTATCAGGTTCTTGAGTGGTCAAGCACAGCCAATTCATTCAGGTTTCCAGTGATGCATAATGGTTTACTTGCAGAGCATTTTTTGTAGAGCATGTTTTTTGATATTGACAATGTCTTTACGGGGGAATTTTCTCATGGGCATAATAGAAACAGGAGGAAAAACCACATTGGGTTAAACTTTATTAATTCCACTTTCCACTTCCAGAATGAATGAAGGATATTTGAGTGAAGGATAACTTTAACCTGATTAAGTTTTATTTATTCTACTTTCTACTTCCAGATTGAATGAAGGATTGATTTTGAAGGATTGATTCTCAACACCATATGAATAAGTAAGTTTCTTGGATTGGCAAAGGCACAGGATGAGGTGGGAGGCCACTATTGTAGTTTACACCCCTGCTAGACAAGGTGAGCAGTCTAGATGTCAGCAGCAGAGTGGTAGAATAGGGTTGTGCCTGGCTTGGCTGAGGGCAGGCATCAATTTTGGTAAATGCTCACTGCCACCTCAAAGTTGATTCATAGTGGAGACAACCAAGATGTGACAGGTAAGACACCAGCCAGGCAAGTGAGAGTATGAGGATTCGTTGCATGAATGTGAGAGGATGGGGTGTGGGTAAGTTTGAGGATGTCTGCAAGGAGCTCAGTGAATGGAAGTTTGATGTAGATGTAGTCAGACTCAGAGATACCTGATAGATGATGTCAGAATGGAAGGATGTGTGTGTATGTTTTGATTGGAAAGGGGCACAAGACTCAGGAGATACTGTGAGGAGGCATAGCCTTATTCTGCAAGAAAAGGTGACTGAAAGTAGAGGAGCTTGATGTGGGAAAGTGTGAGAAAAGTATGGTGGCGTAGAGTGGAATGTATGGATAGTCATAGACCAGAGAAGGTGTTACTAGTGGTAGTTTACATGACTGTCATAGGTGAAAGAGCAGAGAGGGAGCAGGAGGAAGTGTGACACTTATAATTGTGAGAGCATAGAGAGGAAAGAGTGCTAGTGATGGGTGATATGAATGCAGATGTAGTTATACTGGGAGAACAGATGAACATGATTGGTGAAATGCTTGGGGAGTTTGTTGATGAAACAGACTTGGAAAATGTGAACATTACCTTGGCTGAGTGGTGTGTGTGACTTGGACTGCAAGGGAGCATGAATTGGCTATGAATCAGCTAATGACTACATGTTGGTGAATGGAAGAATGTGTGAAATTATGTCTCACATGTGGTTAGACGAGGATGGCATGGTTGATGTTGTGGAGTGCTTTGTGCAGGGTAGGAAGAAAGTGAAAGTGGCAAATAAGAAAAGGAAGTGGGGACAGATGTAGGGTGGGAGAACTTTTAGGTTGATCTGAGTGAAAGAAGCTGGGATGATGTAAATATGCATGATGTGGAGCACCTGAATGAGAAACTGGTTGAAGACATGTGGAGTGCTGCTGAGAATGAGATATGGTTTGTGAAAGTAGGCAGAAGAGTTTGTAAACCATGGTGAAATGATGAAATCAGAGAGGTTAGGAAGGAATGAAAGATAATGTGTAGATAGTTGAGGAAAGAGGCATGAAAGTGATAAGGTGGAGAATGAGTATAAGAATGCATGGGCAGCATATGACTGACATGGTGAATGATGAAGGCCAAACTGAGTGTGATTGAATCTTTAAGGGAGAAAGGCATGGAAGGTGGCCGTGAATGATGGTACAAGTTCATGAAGCGAGTGTGTCAGGTAGTGTTAGTGTGAGTGTGTGAAAGTGAATGGTGAAGTTATAATAGAGAAGGAAGGAGTCAGGGAAGCAATCAGACAGGTCTGGGAAGTAGGTGTAGCAAGTGTTTGGTGTGAGAGAAGGATGCGTGACACTGGAGAGGAAAAATACAGATGAACTGGATGAGAGAATCAACAGGGAGGGGTGAAGAAATGTGTGAAAGGAGAATGGGAAGGTAGCAGGGCTAGATGAGATACCCTATGAAGAGTATAAAAATGGAAGGAAATTTGTGATTGACAGGATGACTGAGCTATTTAACTAGGTGTGGGAGGAGTGTGTGCCAAGAATGCATGTAGAATGGATGCAGGGTGAGTTGGAACTATAGGCCAATTGCATTTGTGAACACAGTAGGCGGTGTAAAGTGCAGTGTTGAATGAGAGACTAAATAAACAGAGCTGGAATGTTGGTAAAGAACAAAATGGGTTGCATGTGGACAGGAGAGCTATGTTTGTAATGAATGAAATGATCAAGAGAAAAGAGATAAAATTGTACTTCGGTTTTCTGGAGAGAAAGCTTATGAGTAAACAGAAATGTAGCATGTATGTTGACATGAGAGCTAAATACAGACTGGGTGGGAGATATATTTCTATAAACTGGGTGAAGACTGAGGGAGGAGTTAGGCAAGGATGTATATTGTCACCAATCCTTTTCAGCTTGCACACACAAGAATTAGTAGCCAGAATGAGAAGAATGTGTCCCCTTTTTTATGCAGATGATGTAGTGGTTATGAGTGAATTGGCAGATGAGCTCCAAAGTCTGCTGGATGTTGTAGATAGGTATGGAAGAGACTTTGGAATTAGGTTTAGCAGTGAGAAAAGCAAGGTCATGATTGTAAAATAGATCAGGGGAGTAATGTAGTATGGAGAATTGGAGAGAATAAATTGAAACAAGCACAAAAATACAAGTACTTAAGGATGTGGATGAGTCCAAATGGGTGTGTGAAAAGGCAAAGAATGAAAAGATAAACTTGGTGAACCAGTAGGTAGGTCGAGTGGGAAGCACAGCAAGGATGAGATTGAGTAAGAAAGACATGCTAAGAGAATTGTGGAAGAGTGTTGCTGTGCCGAGTATAATGTATGGGTATGGATTGAAAGAAAGACATGCTAAGAGAAGTGTGGAAGAGTGTTGCTGTGCCGAGTATAATGTATGGGTATGGATTGAAAGAAAGACATGCTAAGAGAAGTGTGGAAGAATGTTGCTGTGCTGAGTATAATGTATGGTTTGGACGTGATTGGATGGAATGAAAGTGAAATTGATGCTAAGATAAGTGTGGAAGAGTTGCTGTGCCGAGTATAATGTATGGTATGGATGTGATTGGATGGAATGAAAGTGAAATTGATAAGTTAGAAGTGGGGCAGAATGGAGTAGCAAGTAGCAAGGATGGCATTGAATGCACTTAAAGTACACAGCAGTGGAAGCTTTTGAGAGTTGATATGGAATGGAATACATTTAGGGAAAGACTTACAAAAGTGACAGGTACAAGATTAGGGGTGAATGGGTGATGCAAGAATAGCAAGAAAGTTGTATATGTAGAATGAAACTGGAAGCAAATGGAGGAAGAGGTGCATGAGAATAACAAACAAGAGTGGATTATACAAGTTGTGTGGGGGATGAGAATGGCTGGGAGAAATTGTGAATGTTTGTGACAAGAGGGAGCAGAGTGGGAACTGAATGGGATGAGAAAATGGAAAAATGAGATGGAATGCAGCAAGGGCACTCTGGAATGGTACAAGGAGAAAGAGGCCCCAATCAGTGTATTGAAAGGTGGTATGATGGAAGGCCTGGGTGGTGGTCCCTTTTGAGCTAGGGCATAATGTATGGATGTGAATGCAAAGAATTACAAAGATGGTTTGAGTCCTGCTGCAAAGTATGCCAGATGTGCAATATGGGATAGGACACGATGGTGGAGCATATGGTGCTGGAGTGTGAGAGGTATGAAAGATACAGGAGAGACATGATGCAAGTGATTCTGAGTGAGTTAGGGCATAATAAGAATGAAATGAAAGAGTGGAGAAGATAAGAAGGGAATGGATGGTGGTCCTGCTGAGACTGTATAGAGAGATGAATGAAAGAATTATTGAGGCTGTGAAAGAGTTTCTGGAGAGAATGTGGCGTGTTAAATGTAGGGACAATTAGTGTATACAGTTTGTTTTACCTGCTTGTCTTTTGTCTTTGTCTTCTACAGGTATTGTCAATCCAAAGGATAAGCTTAGGAATGATCCTGAGCCACCTTGTAGCATCAAAATCAAGATCACATCTTTCTGACCAAGGATTTTTTTTTGTCATGGTTGCTGAAATCCTCTCTGCCTCTGCTCAGAGCCTTCATGAACACCTTGACCTCAAACACCTCTGAAAAAAATGTTATAAAACATGGTTTGTTTGTTTCTAGAATAGAACTACATACCTATTGATGATCATATTATAATGAACTTTGAAATTTATTTATCTTATTACAGCTATCTCCTGTCTAGTTTAATGAGATAAATATTTCAAGTGAAATTATTATGTTGGCTATGTTAAGTCATGTAACCTTGTGTAATTGCCTACTTAGCGAGGTGGAGGGAGGAAATTCATTGATCAAATACTAAAGTTCATGTTATAAATCTCTCTCAAAAAGATCAACACTACTTACTTTGTAATAACAGATAGTGTTCTTTCATGGCCCTAGCCCTTCACAGCTGTGTGTTACTTTTGCTAGAAGTAGAGAAATGCCTGAAGGAAATGTTCTCTTGAATCAAAAGGAAGAGGCCAATTGGTTCCAAGAAGCGTCTTTATACTCATCTTTTGACGCATTTATTATATATAATAAAGGATGATAGAGTGAAAATGACCAGCAGTTTTATGCACTGACATCTTAGGAAGGAGTTATTTATTGTAATGTGGCAACGTTTATACAACTCCACCCTGTAGGGGAGACCTGCACGAGTTGAAGGTAAACACACGTATGGAGCTGTCGCTCCATACATTAGTGAACGTATTGAGTTAGTTGCTGGGAGTAAAAAATGCCTTAAATTTATTTTTTAAAATTGAAACTTTTTAGAAAAGTTCATGTAGTGTATACAGTAAAGTCGGGAAGGCTCCTTCACCTGGTTGGTCAGTGACAACTAAAGCTAACTGTAAACTTGAATTCAAATTTCCAGTGGTGGAAATTCAAATATATAACTTCGATTGGAGTGAGCTCCGCTTTGGAATTGGCCAATAAAAGTTTGGATGATCGGGATAATTACACGAGACACCAGACAAATTTACCGAAAGTAACAATTCTGGTGCAGAATCCTAAAGATAAATAATTCATGAGCATGGATACGAGAATAAAGCAAGATAGTAGCATAAATAAACGCACCTTTGGTTCGGTATAGAATTCCACTCCATGGTGTTGTTACATTCCGCTTTCAACTCTGGACAACGAACTGGACGTCACAACCTTCAGTCTGGCCACTGCTGGCTGCAGCTGACGTCTAACACGATGACCACTAGCCATTCGTCGGTTCTGCGTTTCTGAAGTCGGTCTCCACATTAGAACTAATGTGAAAAGTGACGAGGCATATAATTTCAAAGGTAGGACAATCACACTTACTGTCATGTTAAGTCTATACATTCCAATGGTTCCAGTTTGCGTGCATTATACAAATAGGTATTTTAAAAATAAATGGAAACTAAAGTTTCCTATAATTTAAATTCACATTTTATAAAAACAAAACGGTAATGCGTACATGTACAAGGTGAGGTCTCAAAATGGAAGGCCGGGAATTAAGCAGAAATCAAAACTGCCAGAACGAAGGTAATGTCAAAACATTTCACGTTGTTAGAAACTGAACTGGAGCCATTTGCGTTTCCCTTCACTGGTGAGGAATGCAGAGGCATAATGTATGAAGCCATTTGCGGTTCCCTTCATTGGTGGGGAATGCAGAGGCATAATGTGAAATATTGTTCAACCAGAGAGAGAGAGACTGGTAAGTATCTGTAGGGTGAACAATGAGAATATTCTGTATAAGAAGTGCATGCGGCGAATGTGAGGTATTAAGCACGAGTGGACATAATACTGGTATAACCGAATCATTTCTTGGGTGAGGTTTCTCAAGTAAATGGAACAAGTAATTAACCACAAGCCCATACGTACATTGAACACTGTCCTGTACTGTCAACGGATAAGGACTTTTCAAAGCACAGTAACGTCACTTAGTTATTACAATCAAGCGTGTTTTCACAAATGAAACTAACATAACTCCTAGTCTATTCTGTGGGCTTGTAAGTCTTAAAGAGAACTCAATTAAAAAATATAGGCCTCGACTTTTCCCTTCCCGTGAAGCAGTAAAAAAAGCTTAGTTAAACTATTGCCAACAACAGTGCAGCTGGCAGAGTTGTTACTTCCAGCAACGGCTTACCAGATTTCCGTTAGTTTACTACTACTATTATTGTCACCTTTCATGCCAATCCTCCATATCGTCCTTCTCCCCTACAATTCCTATCCCGTATAAGTAAGAATTTCTCCCAATGCACTATACAGGGATGCCGCTCTATCCCCGCCAACTGCTCCTACATTCACCAAACGACGAGTGCTTAAAAATAGGTTTTACTATATGGACTTGAGTGGTCCCGACATAAAACACCATCACTCTACTCCTTTAGTCCATAAGAACATAAAACCTGAAGCTGCATGAATGCATCAGGCTTACACGTGGCAGTCCTTGCATAAAACATACCCATCTGCATCCAGAAATTCTCATCTGCATCCAGAAATTCTCCGCCTCATCCACTAGAACGATCACGAGGCATCGACACTAAAACAAAAGCTCCTTTCGTAATTGTCATTTTCATGCATCTCTCAACTTTGTTTGCACCTCTCAATTCTGTTCTTTCCTGCTTTAAAAATAATATTTCCTAACGGTAAGTCAGTAAACTTCCATGTATAGATAATACGCGGGGTTTGCAGTACTATGATACTACGTGACCACTTAACCACTCGTCTCCTATAAACCTACTTCATGTATCTTGTTTTCCTTCACTCATTCATACAACCACCACAGTAATATTACTACCTCCACCACGAGAAATATCACATACCTCCATTCCACTGATGACTACAGCTTGCAAACCGTCCTCCCTCTGCTACCTTGGTGAATTTACCAGCACACCCAAGCTGCCAGCCACCTCCGCACCGTCTCCACCGTCCTCTTCGCACGCCGGCCACGTTTGCTGTGCGGCGCGCGGGGCTCACAGGCAGGGAGCAGGAGCGGGAGAGGTTGAACTTTGACGCTAATATTAATCTTGTGTGTTTTAAAAGTAGGAACTCGAGATATGTGTGTTGATTCGTGTTAATTAACTTAATGTGCATATTTTGAAAGTTTAAACTATTTTTTTTTAATTTTTTTATAGTTAACTAGCACTAACTACAAGCTCTATCGTCACCCTCCCCTTCTCTCTCTCTCTCTCTCTCTCTGGTAAGGGATTACGGAAGGAAAGAAGATAATGAATATAATATATTTACAGAGCCTATTTAAAGGATCTATGGAAATTCAGCCTCTATAATAATAAACACTAGCACTGTATAAAGGTCTGGAAAAAAAAAAAAAAAATGCGTGGGTAAAGACCATGAGATGAGTTCGAAACTTCAGCTGAACGGAACAAACCTTAACTACCGAAACAAGACAGCACTGTCCCCTCATTATCTTTACTACATAAAAACTCATGGATTACTAAATAAAGAACTACGAGTTATGAGAGAAGCTTAACTGATAATACATGTAAATAAACTTGATAATAATGATCTTGGGAGATGAAGGACGAAGGTGGAAGTAGAATGAGAAAAGATTGTAGTAGTTAAACTTCTTATCAAAGTAAATGCCTCACCGAACAATCTCTCTCTCTCTCTCTCTCTCTCTCTCTCTCATACCTGTGTCACCCCACTAATTACTTTCCTACTCTGGTTTTGAGCTATTAATGGTAACTCTCTGTTGTCTGTCGCATAACGATGACTAGCTAAAACATCTATCCTTGTTAAAGAGCCTTTGGTGGAGTTCCTTCTCAAATACATTGCCAAACAGGTATATCA
Organism: Scylla paramamosain; assembly: GCF_035594125.1. Taxonomy (NCBI): domain Eukaryota; kingdom Metazoa; phylum Arthropoda; class Malacostraca; order Decapoda; family Portunidae; genus Scylla; species Scylla paramamosain. The sequence continues at coordinate 17,624,958 of NC_087172.1, forward strand.
TAATCATCCCTATTATCTCCTGCCTGATAACCTTTACTATAAAAAAAAAAAAAAAAAAAAAAAAAAACTGATTGGAGTAAGAATAAACTAGAGGTTAGTGTAATGAGATTAACAAATTTTCCCTCGTTAATCTCTTCGATGTTTCTTTCATAGCCTAATTCTCTCTCTCTCAAACACACACACACACACACACACAGAGTGATTATTAACCAGCTGTCCATATCTTGCACTCACATCGCACGCCGGCACGTCACTACGAGGGCAGAAGTCTCTGGCAGGAACCCCCGGGATATCTCCTTGTGTCCTGTATGACTATTTTACTTGGAGTTCTGAAGGTTAATAAACTCTCGAACCTACAGTAACAACAACAACAATAACAACAACAACAACAACAACAACAACAAGTACTACTACTACTACTACTACTACTACTACTACTACTATTACTACTAATACCACTACTACTATTACTATTATTAGTAGTAATGCTGCTCCTCTTGCTGCTATTATTACTGCTATTACCTTTACTAAAATTACTGTTATTACTATCTACGACATTCATTACACCACCAACACCACCACCACTACCACTACTGCTGCTGCTGGTACTACTACTACTACTACTACTATACTACTACTACTACTACTACTACTACTACTACTGCTGCTGCTGCTGCTACTTATACTACCACTACCACCACCACCACCGAACATACACCGAAACAATACAACAGTACTCTATGTTTAATGAGCTTTATTCGGAACAAGTCATGATAATTTTTTTTTTCAACGGAGTAGAATAAAATTTCATATAACAAATATTTACAGCTGACCATTCATATTTACATATGTTTCAGAGCGCACGTTAGAAAAAAAAAAAAAAAAGGCGAAGGGGAGGATGAAAGGGGTGAAGGCGGGGGGAGCGGGGTGAGGGGACGACCATTACAGCTGGAGCATCATGAGTCGAGGCGAGGGCGGCACACTCTCGGCCAGGGAGACTCATCACGGTAACGGATAAAAATAATTAGTAAGTAAATAAATTAATGCAAGACAAAGTCCTGCGAGAATACAGGAGGCATTGGCCGTCAGTCCGCGGCACAAATCACCCAAACTTGTGAGGGGACCTGACTGCTGCTTCCTGCAAGGCGGGACTGAGGTGGCCGCAGGCACGGCCATCTGGAGTAGCCGCGGTGAAGGCAAAATTGAAGGCAGTGAGCGAAAGAGAACATTGATGAAAATTAATATGAAAGCTTCACAGTTTTGTAAACATGGTGCACAAGTATGTTATGAAGATCCTCTGTTTCATGTAGGGAACGTAGGTACGATGGAGAGCCACAGTTTTGATATGATGAAAAAAGAAAGAAAGAAAAAACACAGAGATCAAGTCGGAGGTGAGGGCTGGGCATTTCTCTGGACGCAGCTCCGCACTGATGGCAACACGATGACACTCGCAGCCCCGACCATTCATGCCACTCCAAACCTGCAGGGAAGCGCCAGGCCCTCACCACCCAGGCCTGATCGTGGTGAACTACGAACTATGGCTCGTGAGTATATTTTTGATCGAAAGACTGATGGAATTACGACAGCGTCAGTTTTTCTTGATCACTCTCTGAGTGGCAAAGGACACACCGCGTCCTGCCTGTGAAGGGAAACACCTGGTGACATGAAGCCTTTACTTGGCTCATTCAGCACATTTCACTCAAGCCAGTTTCTTCAGGTACTTAGGGAAGATACAGAGTGGATATTATAGAGGTAGAAGGAAGGACTGCAGGAGGTGGGGATGCATGGGGCGACGACAGGAAGGTGATCGTGAGGCCTCTTGAACTGCTTGGACTTAACATCAGGCGGGAAACAGGTCTGTAACATTATGTTCTGTGGTCTGGCACTCTTCACTATCTACCTACCAGGGAGCAGCAGTCCTCAGTAACTTTAGGCAACACACACTGACAGGCTGTAAAGATCCCTTAGACTTGGGAGCGCTGGCCGAGAAGCCACACGGTGGCTGCCCCGTCATCCGGCGTTCCCAAGAAAAACTCGAGTCTTACATCCAGTCTTAGTGGCTGAAGAAACTGTAAGGAGCGTAACTTTGTGCCTTAGGAAAGTACAGATTCACGAGGTGTTTTCTTCACAAGTGCTGGCGTCCTACAGTAACAGGAACAAGTTTGTTTCTACACAGTGGATGCCACGAGCACGGACAGACGCTGCCTCGAGTCTTGGCCACAGACAGAACAGTAGCAGCGCGGGTCACGTCCCCTGAGCTGCCTCGTGCTGGTGTTTCACAACCGTTCTTGGGGACGTGCGGCTCATGCAAAACAACCTCAATTAAGCAACAAGCTAGTCTGAAATTACATTATAAAAATACGCAGCGTAATGAAGGACAAGGGTCAGTATCGATAACATTTAACATAGTGTCATATATAAAAAGCTGCAAGTGTCAACATCTTGAGGCGCCAGACTGGCCGTCACGCGCTTCGGCTTGGCGCGCCACGATGCGACTGTCAGTAACAAGTGCTGCATTTGACCACTCACACACGTCAGTAGCGATGGTTTGCAACTTTTCAGTGGAAAAGACATGTACTTCAACACAACTCTTATCTGAATCATTCTCAAACTCATCTTGGAATCGAAGAGGCAACAGTTTACACAAACTTGCAATGTTAACACGAGGTCGAGATACGTTCTAAAATGTAAAAAATACACGAACACTGGGAAATCTATAAAAAGGTGCACACAGGGAGGACTAGAAGTATATTCTTCCGAATAATGGAAGCTTGACAGAGTAGCAACTGACCATCCACAGCCCTTAATACCAAGAGCAGCCGCGCGGGGGCGGAGGCGTACCTGAGCGGCCCCGCGCCCACGCCCGAGGCGGCGGCCGGAAGGAAGAAGGACTCAGGGAGACATTCCAGATATATCTAAAAATTTTCTTACAATGAATTACAAAAATGAGATTGTCTGGTATTGCCGAGGATAATGCACATATGTATGATAACCAAGCATAACTCGAGAAGCAAATCAGCCGCTTCTAATAATTACTTCACACTAAAATGAACATGAATTTCGACTCCTTCACTTGACTATGAAGCCCTTGAGGAATGTCATCAGTTAGCGGTGAACAGCGCCGCCAGGACCGTCTCCGGCGAGCACCTGATGCGTCGCTGGTGGTTCTCAGCCACATGCAGGCCTGAGGTACTGATGGCAGGAAGAAAGAAACGTGTGTGTGTGTGTGTGTGTGTGTGTGTGTGTGTGTGTGTGTGTGTGTGTGTGTGTGTGTGTGTGTGTGTGTGTGTGTGTGTGTGTGTGTGAAGTGAAATCAGAGGCTATAAATCAAGTGTAGCAGTTATGTAAATCTCGAAGTTGATCGGCTGAGCAGCGGCTTGTCTTGAGGGCTAAGGGAGCGAGCGTCCAGGCTGTCTGTGAGTCCCGCCGCGGCGCAGAGTCTCGGCGTTGGGACCACTAGTGACCAAGATCCCGGGCCGCGGCGGTTATTGCTTCTTGATAAATATAATGTCTCCGGGCGGTGTTCTTCCTTCTCCTTCGGTGCTACTGCCATTATAACAAACAAACACTGTGACCATTCATGATAACAGCACAGCCAGCCCGTCACAACCAACAGCCGTAACCTCACGACGGGAAAACTGCATCAAGATGAATTAATTAATATAACAAAAAGATGCATCAACATCCCCAAGAGATTTATTGCAATAGCTGTAGTTTATTACCACACACGTCTTTGACATCAATAACAGAGTCCGCGGAAACAGCACGGACCTGACGGCGGGTCGGGTCTGGTGGGTGTTGGCGCCGGGTACACGAGGAGCCACTCGTCACCCGTCACGTGACCAGTGGCTGAGGCGGAACATATTACTTTGTATAATTGAACCTTATAAAATCCTACGACACAGTCCTTCTGCCTCGGTTTTTTTGATTATGTTGAACCATCGCCTTAATTTCTTCTTCCTTTGATTTTGAGCAGTTGGTTGCTCTGTGTCTTCCCTTGACAATGGTGGCCGTAAGTAATGCAAAGAACACATGAACATCTGCCAATTGACTGAACTTCCGTTTGGGGTCGTTCTGTTTGTGTTCGGGAACCGTACAGGACTGCTGCCAAGCCCCTCCTGCCTGCCTGGCAGCGGCGGCCCGTCAGTAGGTGTCGTCGCCCGAGGCAGCGGCCCGGCAGGTGCCCGCGGCCCGAGTACCGTTGACTTGTTATCCCCGAGGAAGAGCAGCACCGTATTTCAGACATGTTACTTGTTACTTGAAACACAAGAGTCACTAGCTGACTAACATCTAGGAAGACTTAAGAGCCAGGTGTCTCCTCGACTACCGGGGTGTTGTGAGGGCGGTGAGGAGCGAGGAGCGAAGGATCCGCAGTGGAGGTATTACTCAAGGGAAGACACAGCTTGCAGGAAGCCCACGCCAGTGTTGGGGTTACCTTGACACTCACACCACGCCTCGCACACACATGACGCACTAGTGGGGCGGGAGTGCGGCCCTCATTGAGGACCGGCCACCCGATAGTGAAACAGAGTGGAGAATTGATAACTTTGTCTTAACACTGACAACGTTTACGAGTAAACTTCAGGTATCGTCTTTGTGTTGGCTAACGGCTACACAAGCTCTAGAACTGCCGCTTTATAGTTAATTCCTCTTGATGTACTTATCTATAAGCATTGGAATTCTACATTTAATTATTGCCTAAAGGAATTAAAACTCTAGAGAATTCCTCATAGGGAACGTGACTTAATTTTAAAGCGACTTATTAACTTCCATAAACTGCTGTCGTCTATGGCTAGAATAGCTACCTTATCATAGCAGAATGTTAAATACCCTGAATTCTAACATTCTATCGCAAAACATATTGCTTCAAACACCTCAATTTGAAACACAAAGTCAAGCTTCTGTGGCGGCGGCGGCAACTCCTCCGCGTGCAGGAAGCGGCGGCTCTCGCTGCCCTGGGGGCGCACTGAGACGCCTGCAGGAACTGTGACCACTGAAGTTAACAAAGGCGAAACCCGAGTGTGGCGCATGGAGGTCCGCAGTCCAGTAACGAGAGCATGGCGGACCCACGCAGAATTACTGGATGAGGGACGTCACTCTTCCGTGCCTAAGGTTTGCCATTATCCACTAAAGTCGCCACGAAAACCCCAGTCTCAGTGCATTTATTTCTGCATTTCCTACACACTCGTTTATCACGTTCATTCCTCACAGTACGCACGACACTCCACTGCACACCACCATCACCACCACCACTCCACGCACTCCCATCTCTCGCCTTCATGAGGGAGCTGCACGCGTCGCCACAAAATCCCTCTTTGTATAACTCGGAAAATGTGAAGGCGAGCGGGTACTAGTGAAGTTATTCCTCATTCATGATCACCTGTAGCGCACCACGTGGGTCGGGACAAATTGTAGCACGCGGGTTGGGGAGATTGTGCTGATGGGGATGGTGGTAACGCTAACGATGCGGCCGTGAGAGGATCAGGGCTGTGCTGGGAGGGGCGAGGGGCAGCCATGCTGGAACAAGGAGAAAGGGAGACCTAAGACACACCGGCTGGGTGGATGGGATAGAAATATAAAAAAAACAGGTCGAACAAGCTGCGAGGTTAGAAGGCAACACTGAAATTGCCTGAAAACTGAAGGTGATGGAAAATGAATGTACTCGTACAGAGAGAGAGAGAGAGAGAGAGAGAGAGAGAGAGAGAGAGAGAGAGAGAGAGAGAGAGAGAGAGAGAGAGAGAGAGAGAGAGAGAGAGTGTCCACCTCCCTCATCCTCTCCTCCCGGGTGCTGCTACAGACGCACCAACAGCATCCCCGCCGCCGCCGCCGCCTCGTGCCCCGCGGAGTGCCGACACGCTCACACTTGACCGTCATCAGCAAATCGAACAACGAGGTCAGTATTAAAGATTAGTTTTGATGATACCCTGAAGACGAAAGATTGATAATATACGAAAAAACGGGAAAAAAATAAAGAATGATCTCTACGTTATGAAAACCTGGAAAGAATTATTTATTTTTTTTTATCGCGAAACACTAAAATGTATTTATGTATTTATATTATCGTTATGTGTATGTCTTTATACAAATTGATTGTTAAGTCAGCCTACGACTTACGCTCACTTTATACCAACTCGAGTCTAACGCTTGAGCCTTAAGCGAGCATAGCAGAGCGACATTGTGCTTGCAGTAACACCTCGACAACTACACCACACTACTGGCGGCTTCTTGGGGGGAGAGGAGGGGGGCGCCGGGAGGTACCAGGCTCCCTTGCACCCGTCCCGCCAGCATCGAGGAGAGTCACTGGAGCCAAGGACGCAAGGGGGAGGTGTGCCTGCGGGCGCTGCGGGGCGCGGCAGGTCTAGTAATACTGCTCTCAGTAAAGCTACGCGAGTGACACCCAAGTTCTGTTTCAACTTCATACGGAGAGTTTTGAGCATTTGCGAACAGTATTGGGTCTGTACGCGTGTGTATCACTGTCACTTCCGGAAACTCGTAGGCGGGCTTTTGGTGACCTCTGGCGGCTGCAGGGTCACCGGTGGAGTATTCCTGTAGTAGGGGCCGTAAGGGGAGCGGCAGGAGACGGGACCTCACCATGCAGCGGGAAGGGGAGTGGTCGAGGAGGGAATCCACCTCGGGCCGCAGCCCAGTGCTGCTGCTTGTTTCTTTACTGCCCATGGCACTTTCCTTTTCCTTCTCGATCTCTTTTTCCTTCACGATTTCCTGTTTCTTTTCGATTAAGAGTATTTCCTTTTCTTTTATGATTTCTTCTTCCTTCTTCTTTCTTTCCCTTTCTTCCTTCTGGCTTTCGTTTCCTCGGTCGTTTTCCTGCGTCGGCGCCTCGGCAGCCGCACCCCCAGCGAACTACAGGCCCTCGAACACCTTCAGCGACTCCGTGATAACTTCATCCTGCCGGCGAAAAGGTGGAGGTTAGTTGTGGTGAAGAGATGGTGGCAGTGATGGTGATGATGATAGAGGATGATGAGTCGAGGTGATGAGATTCTGGTGGTGGTGATAGAAGAGACAAGAATTATGATGACGAAAGATACACACACACACACACACACACACACACACACACACACACACACACACACACACATACAAACAAACAAACACACACACACACACACACACACACACACACACACACACACACACACACACACACACACACAAACAAACACACACACACACACACACACACACACACACACACTTCAAAGCCACACCGCAAGCGAATTAGGATCGAGGACACGAGATTGGGAAGGTAGGGAGAGGGAAGAGGAATATGTGCCATGGATAACAAGATTTACTGTACGTATTCATCATTCATTTATGTGAAGCCTATTGGTGACACAAGCTCCTCCCTGGTGCAGTGGCTGGCGCACCTGGCTACGAATTGACGGAATCTGGTTCGAATCTAGACTGGGTTGGCTATTAATAAAAAAAATAAAAAAATTCATCCAGTTGTTTATATAATCGAAAAAAAAAAAATAAATAAATAAATAAAATAAATAAATAATCACCTCAGAAAAACTGTTGACGGTAAACTATGGAAACTCTGATGTCACAGTGGTCCCTCGAGCGAAGTAAGAGATATCCACCAAAATCTCAAAGGCCATTGATACGGAGATGAGCGCTGAGGCTGAATTACAGTGTACGGCCCCAGTTCTAATGCCGGCATACAAGTTGTGGCCCAGATGGAAGAGGCAAAACAGGTGACTGAGGTATGACGAGGCAAAGACGGTGATATAACGCCAAAGAAAGAGAACGAGGGAGATGAATGGAGATAATACAGCGCCGAGCGAAAATGAAAAAAAAAAGTCGGATAAAAAGGAGATAAGAAGGTGAGAAGGTGAGGGAAACAGCTACGAAGGACAGGAATGGAGAGGCTTAGAGGAAGAGGAGAGCGGAAAAAAGAATATAGGGAGATGAAACCTGACTAGACGGGGAAGGGAGAGGGATGGTGAAGATGGGTGACGGTAAGTTGATACTATTAAATCCCCCAAGATATCTAAAAAAAAAAAAAAAAAAAAAAACTTGAAGGAAGAGGAGAAAGATAAAATATGAGATGAAACGAGACGAGACGGGGAAGAGGAGTAGAGGGAAAGGATTGGTGAAGATGGATGAAATTAATTGTTGCTGTTAAATTTCCTAAAATCAATACACAAATCATTTCTCAGTCCGATGATCTCAGCAGACACGTAATTCCCAACCAGGAACTTTAGAACACACACAAACTAAACGCCAAGCCAAAGAACGACTGGAACCTTCTGCTCATTTTCCTGGGTGTCTATTGATCTCTGGGGTTTACTTATCTCCCCGCTATCACTTTAGGGTCATAGATAAAAACTCACCTTATTTGATTCCCCGAGGCTGCACGCGAAGGGAGGAAGACTCGGTCATTAGGCGAGGTCTCAATCACCACATTCTTTTTAGCTCGGAATGATGAGGAAAATGATACCGAGCTGACAGAAGCAATTAGTTTACATCACGAGAAATGACATGTTCGGGAAGCTGTCAGCGGCCTTGTTAGCAGACTACTTCACTGCCTCACCACGCGTCTTGCCACACTGAAGCAGGGCCACGTGAACCACAGAACCGTGAGTATCCCCGAGTGAACAGGACACGAAAATGGTAACATACGGTGAATATTGTATATTTCTATTCCCTCCCTCTTCCGTCCATCCAGCCTCTCCACTGTCCTCTTCTCTCCATCCACTATGCTTTCCTCCTTCTCCCTTTCCCTAATCGTCCTCTCTTATCTGTCTTTTTCTCTTTATCCCACATATTCTCACCCCGTCACTCTCTTCCCTTCCCGTCCTCCCGCCACCCGTGAACTCTCTTCTTCCTTCCCTCCCTCCCTTATCTCCCTCCCTTTACATCCTGGTAATAAAACAGGTGGACTGGCAACCTTAAGCAATTTATAAAGTATAATGGATGTGTATCTTTTTAGTTTTCTCTTTACGGGGCAACAATACCGACACGCTGGAAAAATATGTTCCCTGGATGCGGGTCGAGAGGTTTAAAGAGCCACTTACTCATTTTTATCGCGTATTCTTATTGCTACGATTTCAAACAACAATTACTCTAAAAGAAAATATGTTAAGAGTAAAATACATCTAGTTCTCCTGATAAGCCTGAAAGGAAAAGCTGAATATCATTCCTGCTGTGTGTAATATGAGTTTGTGTGTATTTTCTGTGTTTAAGTTTGTGTTGCGATTGTTTGTTAAATGTATTGTGTTGAGAAGATTGTCACTCACTCTTAACCGTTTTGTGTTGTACCAGCTGTGTTGTTGTATTGCAACTGTCATGATTTGCTGGAGTCTTCCCGGGCAGCTTTCGTCTTGTTATATGAGTATGCATTATGTATTATGATCCGACATGGGGTCACCAATAAAGTATGTCTCTATATATCTGTGATTTTATATTTTTTCGTTATATTATGTAGTAATGCAATCAACACGAACAATTACGTTATAGGTTTTTTCATCCCTTCGTCACCCTTCAGTTAAGCTCAAAATACAGGGAAAACTGTATTTAATTTTATGAATATTCATCACAATATTTAGCAAAAATTTGCCAACTTTTAAGACAAAGTAAACGAACTCCACGGCCGGTGCTGCAGGGAACCCTTCCTCTCCCTGTCACGGGGTCGGGTCGGGGTGGGGCGAGTGACGCATGGGGTGTGCAAGGTTATTCCCCCTCATTTACCAAGGCTTCTCCCGCCCCTCTACCTTCCCTCACCTCTGTGCGTGCGGTGTTACGGGAGGTTCTTGTCACCTCCATTCACAGCCACACAAAGCTATCGGTGTCCAGCACTCCCGTGGCAGGCTTCCCGTTGCCCTTAATCCCACTATAGAATCTGCGGCGCCCATCGGTCACCCTCTCCTGGCCAAGCAATGGTTCCCTACTGCGTTCCTCTTTCTATCCGGCGTCCACCTTCCTAGCAGTGTCCCGTTAGTACTTCTCCCAGTCGTTGCTCACAATTGTCTTCGGCTCGGCGTCTTTACTAATGTAGGAACTAATTATTTTCTCCATTTAGACTTCCCTGTCACCTAGTTTGAAATACTGATGCATTTGCCGTATCAAATAATATTAATTTCTTATGCTCCTCCCTCACATTATTCCTGTTACAGCGTTCTTTCTCCCTACTCTCTGCTGTCCATCCCTGGCACACTAGTAGGCTTGGCATTTTGTGTTTTCGTTCAGGTCTGTGGCTCTAAATTTTGCAAAGCGTTCCCTTATGCAAGGCGACGTGAGGCTTCTTAATCGGATTAGGTGACCTGGGGAAAACATCGCTTACTTGCAGAATTTACACAAGTAGTATGTAGCTATCTGTCCTTTGTTTTTTTTTGTCTCTCTATTCTAATTATCTATAGGGAGTAGAGGTGTGGATAAGCGGATGAAGAGGTGAAAGGAGCACGGTGGGCGTTGCTGGGGCGGGCTTAAGGCAGAATGTGGGCATTGCTGTCAGTGGTGAGGCTTCTCCACTCCCTCACTTCCACCTGAAAGAACTAATGCGAGGCCAATAAAGGCGTCCCAGGTGCAGACAGAAGGCCGATAAACAACCACACGAGCATTGGGGGCAGCACGTCACCGCCGGCCCGCGACACAAGGTCATCCAGAGCCACCTGCTGATGCTCACCAGCATTAGGTCACAGTAGCCGCGTTCTTGCGACATCCCTGAGTATCCATGCAGTACAACCACTAGTACAAACTCAGCCTACAGCCGCCGTAAGCTTGATAATATTTAACTGCTAAATGTTCAATATATATTATTACATAACTACTAAACATGAAAATTTATTTGGGTTGTAATTTAATCAATATCAAATATCACAAACAGTCTTTCTGAAGATGTAAAGCAAACATTATGGATGGCGGCAAAGCGCGGCCAGACAGAGACGGGTGGAAGTCCTAGGTCGACTTCTGAATAGGCTTCATCAGCATCTCTGGGGAGGATTAAATGCGTGGCGGCCAGGCTCCCACCGGGCCACCACGTAGTACAGGCCCCACCGTAGGCTTAGGACGGGATTGATTTGTCAGAAATGTATAGCTTAGGAGGGAAGAAATTTGGATGTGTCAAGACTAAACGCAGCGTTAGGGGAAATGTAAGTGTTATTCAGTCTAAAGAAGAAAGGATTGATTTTTTTTTCTAATGGCATGAGAGAAGTCTCACCTCGACGAGCGTCCTCAGGCGGAGAAGAGATTCATGTTCATGCGAGAGATGATAACATTGAGGCCGTACAGGATGCCGCCGGTAATGACGAGCGCCAGGGCGAAACACAGCACCTTGGGAAGGAAGTCTTGCTCTTCCTTACCCGGCGGACAATATTCGTCGTCGTGAGAGATGGGCAGCCGCACGTGTGGCCGCCGGTCGTAGTGACCCATTAGCTGTACAAACTCCCGCTCGTCGGTCTCAGATTCTGTCATTTCAGTCTCGAACGTTTCTGTCCGAGTCTCACAGTCAAAGGAGACACTCTTGTTGGCACGATAGCACGCCCGGCGGGTTGGGTCCACCATGAGGCCTGAACGGCGTTGCTGTAGGTTCACGGTGGTAGGGGTGAGAGGCCGCGGGCAGCCATGCTGGTCCTTCTGAGGCGGCTGCTGCTGCACGATGACTGGTGTGAAGGTCAAACTGTTGGACTTGAGCATAACCACCCGCGGGTTTTTGAGCAGCTTCTCTTCCTCCACCTTCTCGCCTTCATCCTCGGCAGGCACCGCCACGTTCAGCTCCTCAGTGGCGGTACTGTGGATGCTGCTCGGCCGAGAGTCGTTGGTATCGCTGCTAGCACTCGGGGTTCTACTGAAGGATCTTTGAGGCTTACCCGGGCTGGCCGGCCGGTCGAGGGCGCCACTGATGCTGCTGGACCTCAGGGGCCCGTTGGCAGACCGGAGTGTGGCAGACCTTGTAAAGGCCGGCCGGGCCATGTGGGGCAAGACGCCATTGCTCGAGGCGTGGCACAAGCTGGAGAGCGAGCCCGTGCAGTGGTTGAGCTCGGCGGTGATGAGGTGACTGGTGGCCGCCGGGCATTGTTGCACCAGTGGGGACTTGGCTCGGCCTCTGGTGGGAAGGGAAAGGGATCGTTCTTCCTCGGGGACAAGGTCACCCTTCACACGCGCGCTACCCGTGTCGGCCAGAGCCACGTGGTTGGCGGTGCTAAGGTTGACCTTGGTGCCCCGAGGCGGCTTGTAAGTGACCACCGTGTCGCGGGGCACAACCGCGGCCATCAGCATGGCTCCGCCGCCACCGCTGCTCGCCCTTTTATTTCCATTGTGTAGTTGCGATGATCCCTTTCATGATGACACAAAACACACACTGTTGATACAGCTAAGGAGGAGCAGGAGTCAGGGCGCGGCGTTCAGGCCATCCCGGTGACACGAGGCATGACAGCACTACCTGGAGTGTCACGGGCAGCGAGCCTGACAAGCCTTTTGCTATTTATGAGCGACACCCGACAACCGGCAACACAGATTTTACAAAAGTATGGAAAACTCAGCGGCCGGTAACAGGGTGGCCTCGTAGTGGTGGCGCGGGTGACTGAGGCCTCGCTGCCTTCTGCCTCCCCGCCACCCGCCACGGGACGCCAGAGGTACGAGAGTTGTGTTCCCAATACCGTTCTGATCCATTACACATATATCTTATTAATCACGATTCGTTATCCACTTACAGTTACGAAAGCCAGATGACGATGCGGATCTGAGTGGTGAGCGAGGGAGCCGCAGCCTTCACGATGCTGACACCAGTAGGCGTCCTCACCTGACCTGGCCTGGACACGAGGCACAAAAAAAAAAAAAACATCACACTTGAGCTGTTTATGTCACGTCGCCAGATGTTCACTACGCACAGGAAGGAAACTCGCCGCACATTGCAAGGGAACATCTTCAAGCAATAACAGTGGATTTAATTGCGCTGCTCCTCGAACGATCCCACCAGGCTCTATTCAACTCACGATTCAATTAAGAACGATGCACGTAAAAGACTTCACTTTCTCACACACCTTTCCAAAAACACTTTACTTTTTAGCATATTCATTTAGTACGTCAGTTTTTATTTTTAGCCAAGCTGACATCCATGCAACTTATATGGCGGTAGCGAGCGAGAGAGAGAGAGAGAGAGAGAGAGAGAGAGAGAGAGAGAGAGAGAGAGAGAGAGAGAGAGAGAGAGAGAGAGAGAGAGAGAGAGAGAGAGAGAGAGAGAGAGAGAGAGAGAGAGAGAGGTGAAAAAGCAAGGAAGCCGAAGAAGAGCAGCGGCAGTGGCGACCTTGCGGTTGTGGAGCGTGTTTTGGTGAAGCTAAGTTAATCTCTCTCTCTCTCTCTCTCTCTCTCTCTCTCTCTCTCTCTCTCTCTCTCTCTCTCTCTCTTGTAGTAGCATAAAATATTACATTTCATCCTTCACCGGATCCAGTATTACGACGCGTGCAGTGTCAGTCTGTGTGTGTGTGTGTGTGTGTGTGTGTGTGTGTGTGTGTGTGTGTGCGTGTGTGCGTGTGTGTGTGTGTGTGTGTGTGTGTGTGTGTGTGTGTGTGTGTTGCAGATTTTGAAGGTTATTTATGTCCTTGGTTCTGTCCATTTGTCTTATGGCAATCAGTCTGTCACTCAGTTATCTCTCTGTTTACCTGTCTTTTTTTTTACCTTCGTGTTTGTATCGTAGGTATTGTAAATGAATCACTGTCTATCTTTTATCTTTGCTCATTTCTACATCTTTCTGATCGTCTATTTGTCGCTTTGTCTGTCTCTTCATTCGCTATATTCTGTTTTGTCTGTCTGTCTGTTCACAATTATGTCTGTCTGTTCATCTGTGACTGCAATTTCGTTTTCCTGTCCGCCTACAGTTATGTCTGTTTGCCTGTCTATACATAAGCAATATTACTTGTTTGTTTGTCTTTCAACAATTAAAGTTTTTGTTTGTTTTTAGTCTACAAGTAACGACCTGCTTGCTTGCCTATCTGTCTGCAATTTTGTCTGTCTCTTTGTTTATTTGGCCCGGTTCAGGTGCATCCCATAACAATTTCTGGAGCGGAACGGTCCCTGTTTCACTTTAATTGAGAGGAAGCAGACGTGGTTTGGATTGAACAGAGCCCAGTTAATGAATCCACGCAGGTGTGTGTGTGTGTGTGTGTGTGTGTGTGTGTGTGTGTGTGTGTGTGTGTGTGTGTGTGTGTGTGTGTGTGTGTGTGTGTGTGTGTGTGTGTGTGTGCGTGCGCGTGCGTGTGTGCGCGCCGAGCGCGCGCGAGCGCGTGTGTTTATCCTGATCCTCTTGCACCACCACTAGTGCCATTACTAATGCTATGACCATGACATTTTCCCCCACCACCACCACCACCACCACCACCACCATGAAATCCTCTCTCTCAAGCCCTGGTTTCCCGTCCTCCTCCCCTTTTTTTTGGAATTTATTATGACAGTACCTTTTTTTACAGTAAGTGAGGTAATTCCGGGTGGTGGTGTTACTGTCTCACTGCTGCTCCTGGTCTTGTTATTGTAAGAGGATGCAGAGATGATTTCGGGACTGTCTGATATTTGTCTTAATGACGACGACCTGGGTGTTTAAGAATACTTCAAGTTATACAGTAATGAAAGGTAGTTTTCTCTATTTTATAAGCACTTCGAGCATGACAGTGATGATTCTGAGGCCGGCAGTGGTGATAATTGTGATGGTGACATTAGTGATGGGAGAAATAATGCTTGTGAAAGAAAACATTGATGGACGTAAGGGTGGTGATACTGGTGATAGTGGTGAAGGATGATGAAAGTGACGGCAGTAGTAATGGAGGTGGTAGTGATGGTGGTGGTGATGGCGCCAAGTGACTAGTCTGACTATCTTCTATAAGGCTTCCTCGGAACAGCTGGTCCTGAAGTCACCTCGCACCATATCACCACTACCACCACAACTGCCACGCCACACTGAACAATGTCAAGGCTAAAAAGAATGAGAAGAAGAAAAAAATACATAATTACGCAGCATTTTTCGTGCCAACTTCCTTCGCGTTTATATAACAGACTACATTAGGTTCAATTGCGAGTTTTTTACGTGTTTGCCTACCTGTCTGCTTCTTTCTTTTAATAATTAGATCAAATGAAGTGTTTATATATATATATATATATATATATATATATATATATATATATATATATATATATATATATATATATATATATATATATATATATATATATATATATATATATATATATATATATATATATATATATATATATATATACATATCGGTGTGTGTGTGTTCCTTCTGCATCATTTATTAGAAATTTAGCAAGTGTATAAGAAATAATCATATTTCAACAAATGGAACAAAAATGACAATAATAACATTGTAACTACTTTCACCACACCACCACCACCACTACTACTACTACTACTACTTCTATTACTACTACTACTACTACTACTACTACTACTACTACTACTACTACTACTACTACATCCAACAATAACAATAAGAATATCACCAAAGCCTCCAGGCGTATAATCACAGGACGAAAAAACCAGAGCAGCATGGCAGGTTTACTACCTTTGTGAAAGGCTACGGTCCTTGCAAATAGCGTTTCACTACCACCGGGACGCCCCACAAGTGCCCGGTTTATATTTATACAATATTCTTACGTCTGTATGTGTGTGTGTGTGTGTGTGTGTGTGTGTGTGTGTGTGTGTGTGTGTGTGTGTGTGTGTGTGTGTGTGTGTGTGTGTGTGTGTGTGTGTGTGCATGCGTGCGTGCGTGCGTGCGTGCGTGCGTGAGTGCGTGCGTGCGTGCACGAGCGCTTGTGTGTGTGTGTGTGTGTGTGTGTGTGTGTGTGTGTGTGTGTGTGTGTGTGTGTGTGTCCGCACGCACACATTACTATTAGAAATGGCGTTGTCTTGCAAAGGAAAGCCTTACGTAGAATAAGTAATATACTCTTAAAAGGTCAAAGAAAACGAGTCATTTCTCACAGAAAATGGTTAAAAATCATCGGGAACTATGGTATTATGGGAAGAAACAATGTATTCTTTTAGAATACAGAAGAGAACAAAGTAAGCAGGCAGATGAAGGATGTTGAAGCAGATGACTTCTAATTAACAGCGGCGTCTGGATGTCTTTCTGTTGTCCCACGCTGACTGGGGAACAACAAAATTTAATGTAGCAAAATATAGAAACAAAAATGCTTCTAAGACGCATTTTTTTTTGGATTCTTTACTTATGACTGTTGGCAAATGACGACAAATATTAAGTAAAAATAAATATCTATATGGCAAAAGAGTTCTCTCTTAAAAAATAACAGTAACGTTCATCTTTACACTAACGTTTTCTTCGCGCGACAAGCCCAAGTCACGCTAGAATACGCTAGCCCTTGTATTCTCTCTAGACGTGAACTCATAGAAAATGAACGCAACGATGGCAGGATAACCTCCTTCTCCAAGCCTGTTTTAGCCTTTGACCGCATATTCCTGGGCAATTGGTGGTGAAGGTCAGAAAACAGATGACTATGGAGGATGTGAAGTCACGGGAAAGAAAGTGTTGAAGATGAGAAGGGGAGATGGGAAGAGATGAGCAGTGCAGGAAGGTAAGAGAGTGGGAAGTGTAAGGACGTGACTGTTAAAGATAATAAATACCATGTTGTTGTAAATGCGAAATTCATTATAGGAAAGATCTCGGCTGGAAGTAAATAAAGTAATGATGAGACAAGCGGGAAAAGGGGAGTGGAGGATAATTAAGATGAAAAATGGGGATAACAGGGGAGGAAAAATCGAATACTCAAAAGAACTCCCTGAGAAGTACTGAGGGAAAGGAGGCGGAGGAACTATTAAAAACACTATTAAAAACCTCGAAATGTCATTTAATAGTAACAGTATAACAAATTTCCCTCTTGACTTTTCCCAAATAAAACCTAAAAAATAAAAGCAAAGAAATACAAAGTAACGCTTCTCATAAATCTTTTCCTAATAAACTAAATGCAACACCAACAAAATTTAAACCTAGAGAGAGAGAGAGAGAGAGAGAGAGAGAGAGAGAGAGAGAGAGAGAGAGAGAGAGAGAGAGAGAGAGAGAGAGAGAGAGAGAGAGAGAGAGAGAGAGAGAGAGAGAGAAAGAGAGAGAGAGAGAGAGAGGAAACTGAATGAAAAAGCTTAGAGAAATTTTCATCAGCATCAGCGCTATGCATAAAGCATTGGCGGCGGGCCAGCGCGGGGCAGGAAGGGTGTGGGGCTTGAAACCTTTATGATTCTCTTCGCTCTGCACAGCTCGGGGCAAAATGTTTAGAAAGTGTTACAGGGGCTGGCGCTGCAAAGACCGTACGAGCCTTTCTTTCAGCCAGACTGTCAGCCTTGAACCTCACCTATAGGAAAAAGTGGGGCGCCCCTCCGTCACAGAAACTCTACGTCCAAAGCTCAACTAAGGGAACTAATCTTAAAAAGTCAGAAAAAAAAAACGTCTCTCTCTCTCTCTCTCTCTCTCTCTCTCTCTCTCTCCCTCTCTTAAAGACACTGAGTAAGATGGACATCATAAGAAACTTGCAACTAGTTTGATCCGGAAATCTCCAAGCACACTCAGGACTTTGTGAGTCTGTTTCTTGAGTGACCTCCTTTCCTTACACGAGTACCTCAGAAATCTATCTTTTATATATGTATCATTTACTAATGCACCTTCAAAACTTGTAAGTCGTAGCACCATGATCTTAGGCTGACCTACTAATGCGTACGGACATCTTGGGAATAATCTTCCATCTGTCTTTCTTCTCTACCATAGATACTGACAAGGCTTCTCATCCAGTACTTAGGCTTCCTTCCCCTCTTCCTCCTCCTGCTTCACCACCATCTCTCTTTCTCTTACCATGTTCCTGCTCCATCCTGCTGTGTTGAGGAAATGTATTCATTTCTGGTCGTGCAATCTTACTGCCATTATAATTCTAAGACGCATTTCACTCTCTAAACTAATGTCATATAAGTGATTAACATAAACGAACATGTATTAATAATTCGTAAATATTGGATAATTTACCCATCCCTGAAAACAGTTCCATTCTCTGTTACTAGTAACTTATTAACTACTATTTGGTATATGTTTCACTAACAACTCAGGAATTTTCTTCTCGTTTTACAGCCACCTCCAAACATGATACTAGCTAGGGAGTGTAAAATCTATTTATTTTCACACCTTTCTTTCTTGCAGGTGCTTATATAGATTTCATACATAGCTTTTAGTAATGTGAATTGTTGCATATCGCAGTTAAATAGTTAATGGTAACGGTAGTATCGTTTCTTCTATCAATTATCAATTTGCCTTAAAAGAAGAGAAGAAAAAGAAAAAATAATATGTGTTTTGAAGAACATATTTATCATTCTGCAGTGAACTCAATCAGCAAATGAACACCATAACAGTGATCTAACATCAGGGGCTCGTAATTAACGTAAGAGTGCGTAGGTAATCAGACGACAGGAAAAAAAAGATGCAAAAAAATGGTTACGTAAAGCAGTGCCACGTTAGGTGCTAGAAAAACGAAAAAAAAAAAGAAGAAAATACGTTAGGTAAAGGAGAACTGTTCTATTTTGGTCAAGGGTTACAAACAGACGTCCACGTGACTCAAGTCAGACATACGGTTTCTACAGATCTGCGAGGATGTAAATGTTGTGCTCCAGCCAAGCAGAATAAAGTGCTTATCTTGCTCTGGAGCAAAAAATATGCCACGTGAAAAAAAAAAAAAAAAACGACAGTAGTGAAACCAATGAAACAAGTCTGAAATACATCATTCTGAGATATACGTACAAGTGTCATTCGGACATTGCTTTCCTGATGACTAACGAACAATTTTGCCTAAGATCTCTCTCTCTCTCTCTCTCTCTCTCTCTCTCTCTCTCTCTCTCTCTCTCTCTCTCTCTCTCTCTCTCTCTCTCCAGACAACCCTAAGAGAGCAATAAATTCCGGAACATTGTGTAAATTTTCCCCCCGTGGTGGTGTGAGTGTCGTGGGAAATTCCTGGCGCTTCACTTTCTTCGTCGCCTTTCCTTTCAGGCAGGACGCAAGCTGCCAGTTTGTCCTTCCTTTTCTCCTTCTTCACCATATTCTTTCCACTCTTTCCTTCGTCCTCCTTCCTCCTTCCTTTTCCTGGCTGTTTAACCTTCCCCTCCTCCTCCTCTTACCACTTTTCAAATTTTTCCTTCTCACTCTTTCCTTTTTAAACCTTTGATCCAGTCTACCTATAAATCGATTCATAGAGTTAAAAATACAATGCTTTTATTATGAGATGGCCTTACGATCTAAGTAATTTTTTTCATCGCTTGTTGTTGTGTTGTGACTCCTTTAATGACGCTTCCAATGTGTTTTAATGGTAATTTGCTACCGATTGACATTTGCTACTTCTGCTTTGGCATGTAGGTTGATGTATATGACTATTGGTTTCGTTCTTTGATACCAATTCTGTAAACATTCATCTTGTATCGATTCAATGTAATATTTGGTAATACCTCTCTTGAAGAACTGATAATACTAGTCATCGAAATAGAAGTTAATAAGTTTTCTTGTTTTTGATTCTTAGATTCTAACATGAAACGTTAATTCTATTTTAATTCAATGTCTTATTTTATTTATTCTAATGAACATTTACTGTATTTTATAATGCTGTGTTTCATAAGTCAGCTATCACGTTTATCTAACTATCTATCTACTTGTCTCTCTCTCTCTCTCTCTCTCTCTCTCTCTCTCTCTCTCTCTCTCTCTCTCTCTCTCTCTCTCACTCTCTCTCTCTCTTTCTCTCTCTCTCTCAGTCTATCTATATATCTATCAATCTATTTACCTATCTATCTATCTATCTATCTATCTAACTATCTATCTATGTATCTATATGTCTATCTGTCTACCTATTTATCTATTTGTTATGTATGTATGTATGTATGTATGTATGTATGTATGTACGTACGTATGTATGCATCTGTTTTTCTGCTCATCATATACAATTGTCCCTGCGTCAGCTTTCAGCACGCGCAGTGAAGGCAAAACTTCTAATCAACAGCCGACACCTTTACGTCACTGGCGGCGCTCGCTCGCTAAAAATAGGGAGATTAATCCTTGCTTTCAGACAGGGGAAGGTCACGAGTCCCTTTGGGTATTAAAATGTGAAGAGATTAATGTTCTGATACAAGTGTGTGTGTGTGTGTGTGTGTGTGTGTGTGTGTGTGTGTGTGTGTGTGTGTGTGTGTGTGACGTGCACATGGAGGACTGACACATTTTTACTTCGTGTTCTCCTTCCATGACTTATTGAAGGAACGTATGTATTTATTTTTTTCCTAACGAGGTAAAATGGTGAAGCTAATCCAGCTCTATGTAAGTAAATAGATGGTGGTGAGCTCTTCTAACTACATTAATCAAGAGCACAGGTGGAGTATTCTTGCAGCGTTCCGGATATTCAGTCACTCAGGTGCGTGGAGTCTTAACCCTTTCACTGCTATTTGGTATACCTTATTTTAATTACTAACCACTGAGACATCTTTTCTTGTTCTACAGCCACCTCTAAACATTGCACTGGACAAAAATTGCAAAATATATATTTTTTTATCCTCTTCCTTCTTGTAGGCTGTTATAAACAACCCATGCATTTATTTTAGTATAAGATAAATACAAGATACAAGACAAATACAAGATAAAAAATGGAAAAGAAAACCATGCATAAGTGGAAGAGGAAGAAATGGAACGGAAGTGGAGAGATATGGGAAGGAAGAGACATGATAGGAAGGGAATGACTGACTGACTGAGAAACACACCCTGGCGACACAACACGGTCACATGGCGCTTGTGATGGGAAGGAGGGATGCGATGTTCAGGTGGGAATATGGGAAAGATGAAAGAGGAAAGAATGTGAAGGAAATGGAGAAAGGAGCGAAAGAGGAGATTGGGGGAGACAGGGAGGAGTGAGGGGCTTGGGAGGGAGTAGAGGAAGAGAAGTCAGGGGTAGAGAAACCTCAGGCGACACTCAAGAAAAGGCGAGGCTTAGTTCACTGCTCACGAGGGGCTTCCTACGAGGGTGATCCAGGCCCCCACCATCATCCCTCACCTCTCATCACCTCAGAACCCCTTCTTATCCCTACAGATCCTCACATTCTCCTTCTTCCCTCACACTACTCTCTTGACTCAACACTATTCATTTTACTTCCATTATCAGCTTATACTTTACACTCCTCTCCATCTCTCATACTCTTTCTTGATCTACCCTCGCATGACCTCAAACACACACGCACACTCGCACACGCATACTGAGGCAGAGTATTAGTATTGTTAGTCACCCTCTTAGTATGACGGACAAGACGAAACAAGGCTCACAGTCCTGACACAAGTTAATTAAGGGAAGCCCAGGACAGCTGTACGAGAGTCATAGATGGTGCTGATAAATGATGATGTATACAGGAGAAAGCAAACACGTGCTCGTATACACCTCTTGTAATTGTGTACATCTTACTGGGCATGCTTTTGAAGGTAATAAAGGAAGGGATGCCAAAATGTGTGATAATATGGTAAATGCGCATCTCTCTTTCTCTCTCTCTTGGGTGGATGGTCAGAGTGCTGCCAGCTGGGCCAAGGTCAGGAGGTGAAGCAGTTCAAGGGCACGGAAGGAAGAGGGGGAGTAAAAAAGAAGAGGGAGCGAACGTCACTTAAAATACCAGGACGTAGAAAACGTAATGAGCGAGGCTATATTAAGGACGCGGCCAGCGGGGTGCACCTGGACTTGATCGTCACCTGCTGGGTACTCCTTCTGCTCCTGCTACTACTGCTACTAGTACTGCTACTACTACTGCTGATACTACTACTACTACTACTACTACTACTACTACTATTACTACTACTACTACTACTACTTCTGCTGTTGCTGCTGCTATTGCTGCTGGTATTACAATATTACTACTACTACTACTACTACTAGTAGTAGTAGTAGTAGTAGTGGTAGTAGTAGTAGTAGGCAGCAGCAATAATAACAGTAATAATAATAATAATAATAATAATAATAATAATAATAATAATAATAATAATAATAATAACAATAATTATGATAACAATGATGATGGTGATGATGATGATGATGCTGATGATGATGATGATGATGATGATGATGATGATGATGATGATGGTGATGATGATGATAGTAATAATAATAATAATAATAATAATAATAATAATAATAATAATAATAATAATAATAATAACAATAATAATAATATATAATAAGATCTCTAGATGAACGTAACATCTGCTTAATCCTTTTTGTTGGTGCACGGCCTGCTAGCGGCAAGCAGGCATCTTCCAGCACAGGCAATAGTGACGGGTGTAAGGCCCGTATGCCGAAACCCTTTGCTCTCTCACCACTATTTTCAAAGGCCACAGAGATGATTAGTCATATTCTGAAGTGTGTTTCAGCAGTTAATAATGTAGAAATCTTGTTAGTATGTCACTAGAACCATAAAACTCCTTTACAAATCTGTGTTTCTTTAACTAGAGCCTTTGAAAATAGTCGGGGTGGGGTGCAGAAGTGTTCCAGAATATTGTCCTAATACTCGAGACGCGGCCCACGGGACACATCAGCTGAGATGAACAACATCCATAACACCTCGCACACCAGCACAGCACAACCATTACTGTACACTTAAAGGAAAGGAAAAAGAGGAAGTGATTCTTAAGCGTCCATTTCCATGAGAGGCGAGGTGAAGGAGGTTTATGTAGTTTATGCATTGGAATCTTTACACTCTTAAGAGGGACCATTGTGTTGAAATTAATCTTTCCTATAGTTAATGGGACTTTTGGAGAGTTCATCCTTATTTACGGTAATTAAGTTGTTTTAATTGAACAAAAGTGTGAGAAAATGAATATAAAGACTTTAGTTATGGTGTGTGTGTGTGTGTGTGAGTATGTGTGTGTGTGTGTGTGTGTGTGTGTGTGTGTGTGTGTGTGTGTGTGTGTGTGTGTGTGTGTGTGTGTGTGTGTGTGTGTGTGTGTGTGTGTACAAGAGAGCACCGTTTATTCGCACCAGTAATTCTCTGCACATTACATGACTACACCATTAATTTCCACCCAGCATATTGCACGCAGGGTGAGTGTGTCTGCTGGGAGCGCCGTCAGTACTGTTAAGGCCCGCCAGTCTTTAGGGTTGGTCTCCTTTATGCTCGTGTGCAGGAGTAATGCCGGCTTTTATTACCTACATATACGGGAAGATCTTAAGCATTTGTAGAAGTCATAGAATCTGAGCTGCACGCGATTCTCTCTCTCTCTCTCTCTCTCTCTCTCTCTCTCTGTGTGTGTGTGTGTGTGTGTGTGTGTGTGTGTGTGTGTGTGTGTGTATTTCACGTTCTTTGCCTTGTCATCAGAAGAATGCTATGTCTTGGTTTCCCTGAGCTTAGCCACAAGCTCATCGCCGGAAGCCATGAAGGTTTGTAACAGATTTCAGACCAAGAAACGAATTCCTATTTGGTGGTTGCTGTGTGTGTGTGCGTGTGTGTGTTGTTGGTCGTCATCCATTTACGGAAGTGAAAATGGGATTAAAGCTTCAACACGAGCAGGAAAGTGAGCGAGGGAGTGGACAGCGCTACCTGCTCTTGTACCGCGACTGCTGATATGAAAGTGTTTACCTTCACTTTCACGGAAGTGACTCAACTTAAAAGCAATGTAGTTTTTTTTTCGTTTTTAAATGTATTGAACGATTATTTCAGAACTTTTTTGTTATCCCCATAAACATCAGAAGTTATTGAGATTTTGTATAGGTTTTCTCTTTTCCTCTTATTTTGTTGCAAATTTTTAATAGAGAAGAATTTTATGAAATCTGTTATTTTTCACATGTTATCGACCATTACAAGATGAATGGTGTTGGTTCTACTCCACAATTCCTGTAAAGATGTGACAAATCCACATGAATGCAGAAAGATTAAATGCTCCTTGTAATACAGATTGAGATACAGGTGGAGGGGCGCAGATCATGGCTAGGAACAAACAACTCCCGGGGAAGCAAAGGACAGATCCCCGCCCCAACAAACAGACCGACATCCCACCTCCCTCCTCCCTGCCCCGCCTTGCTAACTCAATTTGCAGGTCCCGACACACGCCAGGAGCAGGTCTCTTAGTCCGTGGCGGTGCTGGATGCGATGGTGAGCAAAAGCCAGTATACAGCATTCCGTTTATTCAATGTAAACACAATCCACAAGTTATGTACTCGTATACTCAACCAAAAGTTCGTTCCTCCAAGAATGCACAATTTATTTATGTTTTGTATGCGACTGTTTAAGTTTGGCCACTTTAACACCGTGACCTATATATTTTATTTGTGCGTGGCGCCTCTGTGACCCCAAGAAAAGGTCACAAGAGCCCGTGATTCAGACCTTGACCTACGACTCCTCACTGCTGCGCAAATCTTCTCATTAACACCGAGAGACTTAAACATTATAGCTAATTCTTTGCACGGCCCGTCCGGTATTGTTCATCACTCCTCTGTGCACTCCACGCCCGCAGCGCAGCACGAGGCGTCTGCTGTCCTGCGCGTTCCTAAATCCCTTCACTGAGTCTTTGTTGTCCCGCGCGTGACGAGTCTTGGTCCTGACCGAGCGACATTCACTTCGGCAGCGCTTGGTCTTTTTTTGAACTCTTGTTTCTGTTGTTTTTTATTTTTACGTGCATCAGATGCTCACACCAGCGGGCCCAGGAAGGTCAGGGTTTGGGAGGGACGTGGTGCGGGGGGTACTGGTAGGGGGGATAGTGATCGTAGGGCGGGGGAGGGGCGTAAGGATACGGGTAGGGATCTGGATAGGGCGTGGGTCTGGTGAGGCTGGGCGCGATGCGGTTCCGCGTGGAGGGGTGCGGCACATAGTAGAAATAGGAGACAAGGATGTACACGATGAGCGTCATGAGGACTGCGGTGAGGATACACACGAGGGAAGGCCAGATCTCCGCCACATACACGGATGACTGCGCTCTGCACTCTTTCCTATCGTTGTTGTCCAGGTTCAGG
>NC_087172.1:17654929-17677429 GCF_035594125.1 Scylla paramamosain
GCGTCTAATTCTCACAGCTCACCTGCACCTCTCCTGCGGCTTCCCTTGATAACATCTAATGCTATTCTTAGGATCACCACCTTTGTAAAATCGCGAACTGCACCTCACCGATTTCCCTGACCTTGGAGCGCCATAAGTGTTCGTACCTCCACGCACGGTACGTCCCGATCTGTGGCGCGAGACTTCAGTGGGGATTTAGAGCTAATTTCATCTCTCTCTCTCTCTCTCTCTCTCTTCTCGTCTCCTCTCTCTCTCTCTCTCTCTCTCTCTCTCTCTCTCTCTCTCTCTTTCTTTCCCGTTTTTTTTATGCTGGCGTGTTTTACTGTCGTTTCTTTCTTTCCTTCCTTTTGTTTGTTTGTTTGTTTGTTTGTTTCTGTGGCGTGAGACTTCAGTGGGAGGTTAAAGTTACCTTCGCAGTTTTTTCTGTGGTGTTATGTTTTCTTTTTTCTTTCTTTCTTTTTTATTTGCTTGTTTGTTTCTTATTTTCTTTCTTTCTGTTCTTTCTATAACGTGAGACTTCTGTGAGAATTATCTTTACATTTTATTTTATTTATTTATTTTTTTTTTTTTGGGGGGGGAGGCTGTGCTGACATGTTTTCTTTCTTTATTCCTTTCTTTCTTTCTCGCAATGACGTGAATTATCCTAGTGATGATGTTTCTTGCAATGTTAAGGATATGACTGACGGTTCCTCGCGGTTGTTACTACGTACATGCTTTCTTAGCGAATCGGCAGTCAAGGTCAGCAGGTGAACAACGTACGATAAACACTCCCACTGTCTTTGGTATTCTCTCTATATGAAGTTCCCTTATCTTCTCAGAGTCGATCAGCGGTCAGATTTCGTAGGGAGACAACCAGTGGACGAGAGACTTAGTAAAGGTAAAAATCAAGATACGGTGGAATTGGATGCAGAAAGTTATTCTTCTTCTCATTTCAAGTTCATTTCAGGTATTTACGTCTATTTTCAGGTCTGATCTAATGTACTGAGTTAGGTGAAGCATTTTCTTGGCCTTACTTTTACGTGACTTGTTTTTTTGGATGTACTAGAGCAAACCGACCAAAGGAAAAAACAAGAAAAAAAACTAGCTCATGTTGCCGTCCCCCATGAAAATAAATTAATAAATAAATAAAGAAAGAAAGAAATAGAAGATGCAAGAGGAAAACCATTTTATTTTTTGGGGTGTCTTGATACTCCCATTTTGAAACGGTTGAGGTGTTAGGCAGGGAGAAATGCAGAATCAGAGTTCCAGAGCTTAAAAAAAAAAAAAAAGAGTTAGTAGAATGTTAGTAAGAGGTAAGTAGGTGTTCTTGTGTAATAAGGCAGCGAAAGAACGGGAGGCATACATTTAGCAAGTTCGGAAGGGCAATAAACAATGAAAAAACGGTGCAACACTGCGGCGGTGGGTGAGAGAATCAAGACAGTCTGTTAGAGGAAACGAATCGATGAGACGAAAATATTTTGATTCCACCCAGCTTAGGAGGACTGCTTGAACTGAACCTCCTCGTATGTGGGAGCAATACTCCGTACATGGATGGATCAGTCTCCTGTACTGAGTAAGCGCCTAAAAGGACGGAAAAGTAATGGTGCATCTCAGTGAGAATTTCTGGTTTTCCCCTAACAGCTGCACGCGAATCCTAGACACGTACGTAACACTTTCTTGGTTTCACAGCAGAAAAGTTATTTGATTGCCTCACTTCGAATCCGCCACAAGAATCTTCTGCAGAAAATTTCACCTTGCGTGGTAGCGTGTCTTTCCAAAGTTCACATTAATTAAAGCAATTTAATGACTTTGTTCCAAATTTGCTTCATGATTTCAAATAGTGTTTCATACTTCCAGTTTACCTAAATAGCCTCGTTACAGCTTTTACGATAATTCCAGGATTTGATTAAGTACGAGCGATATTCTTGAAAGTTTAGCGGTGCGCCATTACCACCAGCATTGCAACCCCATTAGCGCCACCACAGCGTGTCACTAACCTGATTGTTGCCTTGCGTGGCGCTATCACCAGTAATGATACCGCCATGATAACCGCTGAGAGAAGGGGAGAGAGAGAGAGAGGAGGAAGAGGAGAGAGAGAGAGAGAGAGAGAGGGAGAGAGGAGAGAGAGAGAGAGAGAGAGAGAGAGAGGAGAGGAGAGAGAGGGGAGGAGAGAGAGAGAGAGAGAGAGAGAGAGAGAGAGGGAAGAGAGAGAGAGAGAGAGATGAAAATAAAAAAGTGAAAAAATGTGCGTGCCTGTGTGTGTGTGTGTGTGTGTGTGTGTGTGTGTGTGTGTGTGTGTGTGTGTGTGTGTGTGTGTGTGTGTGTGTGTGTGTGTGTGTGTGTGTGTGTGTGTGTGTGTGTGCATGGGGGTGTCAAGCATGAAATGTTACACTGGAGACGCACTGGGGAGCAGGAACGCAGGCGTGGCGGCTCCTAAGTGTCACTCTGCTGACTCGCGTTGCTTCAGCGGGATTATGCATTTTTATAAGGAGGACTGGTGGTTGTGGTGGTGGTGGTAGTGGTGGTGGTGGTGGTGAGACGGAAGGAAAGAGAGAGAGAGAGGAATGGCAAAATAATAATAAAATACAAAATACAACGGACTAGAGGAAAGAATATTATGAACCGTACCAAAAATACAATGAAAATATACGTACATACATAATCAAAAAACAAAAATTGAAATGATAAACTGAAAAATAGGTATACAGAAATAAAATATTTTAAAGGGAATCTATTAAACAGGCTAGATGATAATGTTGGGATGGTGAGAGGGGTGAAAGTGATGCTGGGAACTTTGAGGGAAGGAGCGGAGATGTGGCAGGCCAGGAGAGGACCGAGATTGTGTGTGTGGGGAATGGTGTGGAGATGGGGGGAGAGTGGGAGGCTCAGAATGGGGTGCTGGAATATGGCTTCTGCTAAATAGGTGGCAAAACAAAACTGCGGAGGATTGGCACACACACACACACACACACACACACACACACACACACACACACACACACACACACACACACACACACACACACACACACAGAGCCTCTAATCGGTGCTGTAAACTCGGCTTATGTACTTCATGAGGCACCATCTGCTAAAACGCCCGCTGATCCTCATTATGCGAATTCCAGCGAGTCATTAACTAAACAACGACAGCATAAGCAGCGGCAGTGGTGGTAGTGGTGGTGGCGGTGGTGGTGAAGGCAAGACTACAATAACAAGTAACAAAACGATCTCTGGATATATTAGTGGTATCAAGAGAATAAGGGCACAAAGGAAGCTGCAGGAAGTCAGTAAGCCGTCACGTGGCTGTCTATCTGCTTGCCTGAACATACAACTTGTACCTTATTGATTCCTTCCCATCATCCTTACTGAATTCATTATAGGACGGAGAACTCCCAACATTCTCCTCCGCTTCTATCATTTGCTATATAATCTACCCCAAGCTTCCCCAGCAAAACTTATCTATCTAGTTGTTTGTCTGTCCTGCCTTTTATTCTCCCTAAGGTGTTAATCTATTATAGTTTTACACGTTAATTATCAGCTTCTTTACGATCTATCTCAGGCTATCCCAACAAAAATTATCCATCTAGTTATTCGTCTACCGTGTCTTCATTTACTGCTAACTGCTGTTCCGTTATAATTTTACCCGTTAGTTTTTACTGAACTACACAGGCCACAGCAAACGTGTCACGCAGCAGCCGCAGCCCCACGGAGCCTCACCCAGGGCGGCGGGCGGGAGGACGCGGGCAGCAGCCTCACTGTTCAATACTTCTCCCGCAACGCCAACCCCCGCCTCCCATTCTAAATTCAATTGATGGTAAGTACATTATTTTACTCTCGTGTTGGTCCACTGGTTAAGCTAAGTGATACAGTGGCTTTTTGCTTGTCACTGCAAAATTGGAGGGAAAAACTATATATGCTTTTTATATACATGTCGATGCATCGAATAAACGACATTGTGGCTTTATACTTCATTGTGGAGTCAGTATTGGTACATGGAACTTTAATTTTATCAGTCTGTTTGTCTGTACAGCTTTAATGTTATCAGTCTGATTGTCTGTGGGACTTTCATTTTTTTGAGTCTGCTTGTCTATGGAGCTTCAGTTTTATCATTTTGTCTATGGAGCTTTAATTTCATCAGTCTGAGTCCCTGTGGAGCTTTAACTGTCCGTCTCGGTTGGATGTTAAGAGTAATACTTGGGCTGGTCATGTGTGCTACAGGTGCTCGAGACTGAAGGACTTACTAACACAGGACGACAAAGGAAAAGAGAGCGGTGTGTTTCCTGCTCCTGTGAAGGTTGCTGTGTTGGAAGCGTGAATTACAAGGTAGCTATGATGCACACACATGTTGCTCCTAGTTAACATTATTAAATTCCTGTTGAGTGTATGGAGTGAGTCAGGAATGATGCAATTACCCAAGTATGAGTTTTTTGGGTCATAGGTGTTCACACACACACACACACACACACACACACACACACACACACACACACACACACTGTACATCTAAGAATACCTATACAAAACGTATAGGCGCAAAGAAGCACACACTGAGTAAGGAAAGAGATTCTGCACCCTTTGTATTCACCCTATATTTGCTACGAGGGGAAAATGAAAAAGGCAGAAAAAAGAATAAAAATAACTCGTTTCCATTATTCTATAAGCGATACGATCAAAGAAATCAATAACATTAAAACCAAACATTCATTCTTATTTCCTTTATAGTCAATAAACAAATAAAAAAAAAAATCAAGAGCTAAAAATTATTCCCGTTTCCTTCACTCAATAATCTAAACGATAAAATATATCTATATAACTAAAACCAAACACAATAATTCTCGTTCCCTTTACTCTATAATCAACACAAAGAAAAGTAAAAACAGATCAATAACCCTCAAACTAAACTAAAAACAGAAGAAAAAAAAAGTAACCAATACACGGCGACCCCACCAAATAACCACACCAGAGAAAACGGAGACCTCGCTACTATTACAGGGGGAACTCAACTGACCTGCATGCAAGACTGGATGAACTCGTCAATCGTCACCACGCCGTCGCCGTTGAGGTCCAGCTTTTTGAAGAGTCTCTCCACGTGCTCCCTCGTCTGCTTGTCCTCAACCTGTAGAGAGATAGATGACGATAGGAGCCCCGCAAAATGAGACAAAAGGGGGATACAGGAATGATGGTGTGCGTGTGCTGGATGCTGCTGCTTTCCCGAGGGCGTGGCAGCAGTGGTGGTAGTAGCAGCAGAAGGCGAGGAAAGCTGCGGCTCCTGATGTGATGCGTGGCGGTGAGGGAAAACTGCTGGATAATCTGCCACTCTTAATTCAATACTGTGAGCCTGTAAGAAACCTTTTAACACACACACACACACACACACACACACACACACACACACACACACACACACACACACACACACACACATGATCTCTCTCTCTCTCTCTCTCTCTCTCTCTCTCTCTCTCTCTCTCTCTCTCTCTCTCTCTCTCTCTCTCTCTCTCCTAATCATTGTAAGCCAGTTTTTACGATCAATGCAAAAAACAGGGTATGTACAATGTTTCCTCTTTTGGTATGTAGAGGTACGGTGAGGTGGAGGGAGGGAGGGAGGGAGGAAGAGGAGGAGGAGAAGGAGGAGGAGAAGGAAGAGGAGGAGGAGAAGGAGACGGAGGAGGAGGAGGAGGAGGAGGAGGAGGAGGAGGAATTGGAAGTACATTATTAAATTCTATGGAAAAAAAAAAAGTGAAAATCAGCTGCAGGAGAGAGAGAGAGAGAGAGAGAGAGAGAGAGAGAGAGAGAGAGAGAGAGAGAGAGAGAGAGAGAGAGAGAGAGAGACTGTACTCGTATGTGCAGGGATTACATCTAATAGTGGGGCTTCTTAACAGTACTGAACTTCATCCTCTTATCTCTCTCTTCACTTCCTCTTCTTAATTCTGTACATCTTTTTCACCCTCCTGTCACTGTTCTTTCTCTTTCTTTTACTCATCTTCGTGTCATTTATTGTATCTCTCCCTATTCTTCCCTTTCTCTACAGTTCCGTTCCTCATCTCTCTCTCTCTCTCTCTCTCTCTCTCTCTCTCTCTCTCTCTCTCTCTCTCTCTCTCTCTCTCTCTTTACAAACTGGCTTAGCTTATTTCGTCTCCTCTTCTCTTCTCCTTTCCTCCAGGAGACAAAAAAGGGGGGACTTGGGAGATGAATAGCAAGGAGAGGAACCGAAGAAGGGGGAAAGCAACGCCAATAAAGAAAGGGAGACAAGATGGAGAGGAACTGGTACGCTAAGTTTCACTCAATCTGTTCTTGTCATTCTTAAGAGCTCCCCCCCTCTCTCTTTCTCTCTCTCTTTCTACACGTGTCCCTCCTTACACGTTATCTATCTCTTTTTCCTTCTCTTTTCCTTTCTTCTCATCCTTCAGGTGTTGCTTTTATCTATTTATTCTCTCTCTCTCTCTTCCTTATAAATGATCAATCTCTCTCCCACGTGGAAGTTCAGTTATTCTCCCTCCCTTTCCTTTCATCTTTCTGTCTCTGTTGTATATCTTACTTCCATTTTTTATTCTTTCTTTCCTATACGACTTGAATTTTTCTTCTAACCAAGTAAATTTCCTACTCTATCTAATTTTGATTTTTTTTTCTCTTTCTACAGTTCATTAGTTTCCTTCAACCTTGTTTCTCATAGCGTTTCTATAAATCTACTTTTATGGTTTTCTATTCTGAATTTAATTTGTCTCTGTCTAAAATATACATATTTTGAAAATACCTCGCGTAAATAAAGTCATCTATGTATTCAATGAACACACACACACACACACACACACACACACACACACACACACACACACACACACACACACACACACACACACAATCATAATGTAATTCACTTTGTCTGTCTGTCTGCCTGTCTGCATTTCCGCCCCCCCCTCCTCTCTCTCTCTCTCTCTCTTTCTCTCTCTCTCTTAAAATTCAAATCAAACCTTCCCTTAACGAGATGAGGGCCATATCGTTAACCAAACAACCCTTTCCCTGGAGGGCCTGACCATGTAAAACAAAATTGTATCACGATCATTTGGACACTAAATAAACACTTATTCCTTCTACACCGTTGCTGGAATGAAGAACGATTGATTTACTTGATAATCCAACTCTAACATATAAACCATCAACACTTCAGAGTATCACGTTTCGTTTCTCGCTACGTATCTGTCTGTCTGTCTCCTCCTCTCTATCTCTCGCTCGTCTTAAGTCTTAGTCGAGATGAGGCTTCGCTAAGATGTGCGTCACGCCCCTCCGTAAGGTTACTCCGTCACGACCAGCCACCAGAATAGTGCATCAAACAAGAGGCGTCACGTGGGTGTGTGTGAACGAGAAGCAACGTTCATGTGTGGCGTTTCCCTCTTCACCTTTCCTGGATGCCGATGAAGGGAGAGGCGATCAAGTTGAAGAGGAGGAGGAGGAGGAGGAGAAGGGGATGGAGTGGGGTGAAGAGGAGGAGAAGGAAAGGAAATAGGGTGATGGTCCCTATAGATACTGGGATGCGTGTGGGAGGAAAGGAAGGAGAGGGGTATGAAAGGGAAAGGAAAGAAGAAAGATACAGAGAAGATAGAGGAAAAGGAGGGAAAAAAAGGTGGAAAAAGAGAAGAGTAAGGGAAGGAAAGGAGGAGTGAAATGAAAGGGAAAGAGGAATAAAGAGGGAGGGATAAAGAGAATAAAAAATAAAGAAGGATGGGAGAAACGAAAAGAGAGGAGAGGGAGAGAAATGAAGTTGAGGGAAGAGAAAGGAAAAGAATTAGGAGGGAAGGGAAGGGAAAGGAAGGGGAAGAAGGAAGGAAGATAAAAATGAAAGGCGGGTTAAATAGGACGGAAAGAGATGGCAAAAAGAGAGGGAAACGAAGGGAAGGAGGGAATAAAGACAGGGTACGAAGAGAACGGTTGTTACACAAAGCAATCTTTATGACCTTGAAAGGCAGATTATTCAACGTGTTTTACGAGATACCTTACTCTCTCTCTCTCTCTCTCTCTCTCTCTCTCTCTCTCTCTCTCTCTCTCTCTCTCTCTCTCTCTCTCTCGTAAGCCGCACCGTCAGGTCAGGGGTTTAAGGTTGTAAGAATTTAATCCCATTCGCCTAAGGTCTTAGCGTCATGTTATCCTCCTCCTTTTCTTCCCTTCTTCCCTTTATCTACTGTTTGTTGTGTACATACATCCTTTACGTAACCTTTACACGATCTTCTTGTACGCCTATGTTTGTCAATCTAAGTCTTTTAGTCTCTCAGATTATTTTGTTTTTGGTGTTTTTCCTCAGTTTTCGCTCATACTTCTCATTTCTGTCATATCTTGTGTTTTCCTTTCATTCCCAACATTATCATCGTATTTTATCTTTTTTTTTTTCGTCCTGTTCCTTTCAGTTTCCTTGCAATTTGTCTTTACTCTTCGCCTTCTTCTTTCATTCTCATCTCATTCTTAATCTTAATTTTCCTTCAGCATTTATCTTTCTTTCATTCTTTCCTCTTATACTGTTTTAGAATCCAATGTTGATAAGGAAAGACAACAGACGAAGAATCAAACACCGACACGATAAAGAAAGATAAGCTTCTGCTAAAGATAAGCTAAACGATGCTCAACTTTTTAACCTCGTGACTATTTTCAAACCCCATATAGTTTAGAATCCAATGCTGATAAAGAAAACGACAGACGGCCTGAAGAATCAAACAGCAATGTGATAAAAAAAATAAATAAATAAAAAATAACGAACTTCACGGTAAACGATATTCAACTTTTTAATCTCGAGACCTATTTACTTTGGAATTCATAAGAAAAACGAAATCCAAAGAACCACACAAGAATGTCATAATAAAAAAAAACAGACTACACTCTCCCACACTAAGGGATACTCAACTCTTCATCTCCTGACTACGATATTTCTGCTCCACACTCTTAAGACCCCAATGAGACAAGAGGGGAATGAGACACGGGATAAAAATAGAAGAGCTCCGCCCACACTGCACAATGATCTGATTTCTTCTATGATTTTTTCTCCCGCTGAACTCAGGAGCTTCTCAGACTCTTACAAGACTCTCCTGACCTCGCCCTTTGCCCTAATTCCGTAATGTACACTACTTGGGAGGGTGCCTGTGAGCTTGTAGGGGTTCAAAGGTCAAGTATTATCCAGCTCCTAAATGAGATAAGGGGGTTACGTCAACAAACACGCACAAGATGGAGCTGAAGAGAGCCTGACGACGTCCAGGGGTTTAGTGCGCGGCGCGTAACCTCTACAAGACGTTTTCTCTTTGTCCCCCCTTTTTTTGTATCTCTGCTCTGCTGGCTCGCTCTCTTCTCCCTTTCTCCCTTCTCCTCTCTCTCTCTCTCTCTCTCTCTCTCTCTCTCTCTCGCTCTCTCTCTCTCTCCGCCCCCAGCACGGCCTACAGCGCCTCCCACACAGGCCTCCCTTTAATATGTTGACGTAATATCTTAAGCCCACGTCTTCTCGCAGCCTCATGTTAATGAAGCAGACTAAAAATGGACGGAAATATTTCCCCGCCACACAGCATAAGCTAGAAAAATATTTCCTTGCCTCTACACCATAAATAAAAAAGATATCTAAATATTTTTCTTCCCCCAGTGTGTCTAAACGTGAATATTTTCCATCACTAGATATATGAGTATGTATCTCATCTCTGTAGAAAATATAGTATTTTTTTCATTTGTTGTGTGTGGACAAAATGACTCTAACTCACTGCATAAGCAAGAGTATTTTCCTGCCTCTCCAAAAAAATAGAGTATATTTTTTTATGGTTTGCGTGTAGTCTATGTAAACAGAATAATAGTTCCCTACTTTACTGTATTAAACAAGCTGAACATTTCCTCTTCTCTCTCTGTACTGTATATATGAAAAAAAAAAAAAACCTCTACTTACTCTATTTTCAGTATTTTCATCACTTCTATAAAACAACATCATCTCCCTCTGTCTTCACTGAAAACTAATTAATGAGATTTTCCACTTTATTTACTACATATAACAAATATTCCCTGCATCACTGAAGGAAACGATAAACTAGGACGAAAGTTTCTTAATTACCACTAAACATAAACAACAACACTTACATTTTACTTCATCACATCCTAACGAAGACCACTGCTTATGTAACTTCCTGTACGTAAACAAGACGAACTAATCTCTGTAAGTAAGTATCAAGGGTCCCTGTAAGTAAGCTAAAGTAAATCTCTGTACGCAAAGAAGACAAACTTATCTCTGTAAGTGTAAAGGTAAACTAAATGGAAGTTCAGTCTCTGTAAAGAACCCAAAAAAGTGAACTAAACCCCAGCAAACAAGTCCTAAAGCTAAGCAAAATCTCTGTAAACAAGAATGAAAATAAACTGTAAACTGTAAACAAGAATGAAAATAAGCCGTAAACAAAACCGAAGATGAAGCAGATCTATAAAAAAAAACAAGAGTGACTACTAAACTAAACCTACATAAACAAGACTAACGTTAAATTGAACAATCACTAAAGACTAAACTACATTCCCGTATAAAGAACTAAAGCTGAAGTAAAAAATGACAACTAAAGCTAAACTAAAATTAAACAAACCCAAAGCTAAACTAAAGATCAATAAAGAACTAGAGCAACACTGAATAACTAAAGCTACATTAGATAAAAAAGAAATAAAGCTAAACTACATACAAAAAATACGAGTAAACCTAAACTAAATACAAAAATCAAGCTAAACTAGATAAAAAAAAATAAAGCAAACCTAGAAAACAAACACGACTAAACTTAAAGTATTTATAAACAAAAATAAACGTAAAGAAAAAAAAAAACGTAACTAAAACCAACCAAAAACAACACAACCAAAGCTCTCCTATAGTGAGTCCCTGCGAACCATAAACAAAACAAACAAAACAACCCTACGTAAAGCTCTCAGTGACTATCGAAGGACTCAAACTAACAAGCACAACCTTGCCAACAAAACTCACAACGACGAAAGAAAACGGGGACACCAAACACCTCTCTCTCTCTCTCTCTCTCTGGCGACTGTCTGCGCTACTGGCGTTAAAACAGAAGCTCTTATTTTGTACGCATTCTGTTCGTGTTTATGTCGTAACTATTCATTGAGAGAGGGAGGCTGTGATTTGGGTCAGTGTCGTGGTGGTGGTGGTGGTGGAGGAAGAGGAAGAAGCGGAGGAGAAGGAGGCCGGGAGATCTGAGCCTAACATGACCTTGAACAGAGAGAGAGAGAGAGAGAGAGAGAGAGAGAGAGAGAGAGAGAGAGAGAGAGTGAGAGTGAGAGAGAGAGAGAGAGAGAGAGAGAGAGAGAGAGAGTTATTACAGCTGTAGACAGAATAAAGGAAGCTCTCACTGATATGACCAAGCCACAATGTACATCCACACCCATAATATTGTTACTTCATCTGACTTTATGGCTCAGAGATAGAGAGAGAGAGAGAGAGAGAGAGAGAGAGAGAGAGAGGAGAGAGAGAGAGAGAGAGAGAGAGAGAGAGAGAGAGCCGTGAGGGACTGGGTGGGGCTGCGCGGGAACGTCACGAGTAGGCTGAAGGTGGCTGGACTGCAGAAGGCTCAGCAGGGAGAACGGGCGGGGAGTGGCGGGGAGTAGGTGGGGAGCGGGCGGGGAGTAGGTGGGGAGTGGGCTGTAAGTGGCGGAGCAAATCTGGGCGGAGCTGGGCGGGGTTCGTGTTGACCAGGGAAAGACTGAGTTAGGGGGTGGGGGTAGGGTTGGGCAGCCAAGGACGTTGAGAGAGGGGAGAGAGTGGCGGTGAGGGCTGGCTGAACGAAGCTATTCAGAGGGGAGAAATGGAGAGGGGGAAGAAGAGCTCGGTGTGGAGGGGAAGAGGGGAATGGTGGTGTAGTGGTGGTTGGGAGGGCGAGAGACGGTGTGTGCTGGGACGGGAATGGTGTGGCTGAGGGAGAGAGCCAGGCTGGGGAGTGTGGGGCGGAGAGAACCAGGGTAAGTGTGGGTGGGGGAGTACGGGGGTGCGGGAAGGGGTGGAGGGGCGGGTGTGTTGGGAGAGGAGGAGAACGGGGGAGAGTTGGACTGGGGGAAGAATGGGGGATTGTGAGGCAGTGAGGAGAGGAGGACGTGAGGGCGGGGAGGACAGTGGATGAAGGGGTGAGAGAGAGCAGGGGGAGATGTGCGCGAGGAGTGGAGTGGTGGGCTGGGAGGGGCAAAGGGGGGGGGAGCAGCGGGGCGAGGCGTGAAGTAAGGCTGCGCGGGGCACCAGGATCAACATTTTGGGGCTGGAGCTCACTACACTGAGGCTGTGACCAGGAGGCGGCGACGCGGTGCTGCAGTGGCCCGCCCGCCTCGCCCTGCTTCGCCCTGCCTGTCTTGCCTGTCCTGCCACGCCCTGCCTGTCCTGCATTCTGTCACACTAGCCGAAATTGAATAAACTAATTAAATGATTCATTAGTATTAATAAAATGATGTGATCCTCTAATGGTGTTACAGTGGCTCTCCTGTGGCTGTGACCTTGAGGGAGACACCCAGCACAGCCTCACACACACACACACACACCACACACACACACACACACACACACACCCACACACACACACACACACACACACACACACACACACTTCACAATGTTGATACTCACGTCCTGGTCGTCTTCTCAAACCCTGAAAGGTCTTACAAAATATTGAGTGTAATATTATATTCACAAAGATATTCACATTAAATCACAGGTTTAATTTTCAACACAGGCAAGTTTATTACCTATCTATTTAAAATATTACTTAATTACATGATGCTTGTTAATTGTGTGCCATCCTTCATGTTACGTAGGTAGCATATACTATAATATATATATATATATATATATATATATATATATATCTATATATATATATATATATATATATATATATATATATATATATATATATATATATATATATATATATATATATATATATATATATATATATATATATATATATATATATATATATATTCATCTCAAATGCAAGAGTGAGCAAGTACGTAGTTAAGCAAGTCTACTAGTGATCCAAATGATCCACAAAAACATGGTGAGTAACTCGATACATAATAATGAGCTTACCTCTCCACCTCAAGACTTGGACAGAAAAAGTCATGCCAAAAATACAATGCAGAGAAACTCTATAACTGCTCAAGAAAGATGGAACAAAGTACGCAGACCAACATTCCCAGACGAGTGCCGAGAGACGCAGAAAACTCGAAAACCAGAGAACTGTTGCCATTTTTAGAAATTTCATAAAAAGGCTGAAACACTCCCGGTGTGAAAAGCTGGTGAGGTGCAGAAGTGATCGTTCAGAGTCAAATTGCAGTGCTCGCTCGAGGAAAGCAAGAAGATGGGAGGGAGGAGAGGACGAGGAGGAAGAGGTGGAGGAATTTAGAAGGGGAAGAGGCAGATGAGATAATGTGTTTTGAGGGAGGAGGAAGAAGGGCTGTGAAAAAACCATGCATATTTAAGAGAGAATTACCGTAGAATGCT
Organism: Scylla paramamosain; assembly: GCF_035594125.1. Classification (NCBI taxonomy): domain Eukaryota; kingdom Metazoa; phylum Arthropoda; class Malacostraca; order Decapoda; family Portunidae; genus Scylla; species Scylla paramamosain. The sequence continues at coordinate 17,668,398 of NC_087172.1, forward strand.
GGGAAGTGTAAGGAAGACAACTAACGGATGGTAAAGTTACGGTCTCTCGTCACCGAACGCTTGACCATTTCACTCCTCGCTTTCCGAACACACGCCGCTCGGAACTCTTAAGGCGCCAATCCTTCCCTTCCTCAGCGCGGTGGAGGAGAGAAAAGATGGAACGGTGCCAGGTAAATTTACGGCCTAATTTGTATGTTTCCCAATTTATGTAATTTGCATAATCTAGTTTGTGGGGCGGCGATGTAATGAGTGAGCGTCAGAAAGATGGTGATGAGTCCCGTGGTGATGAGTAAACGAGGTCTTGCCGCTCTAATGAGTAAGGGGATCTTGCTGCTAAACTTATTGGGTGCGGCGGAAGGCTCACGTGTCTAAGAAAAAAAAAAAAAGGAAAACGGAAGGCGATGACTGTTATTACTGATTCAAGGTGATCACGTGTCGAGGAGTGAGGGCAAAGAGGATTTCTCTCCGCTGTTATAGAAGCTGATGACGAGTATCGATTTTTGAGTCTTTTAGTAACACTATCTTAAATTTGACGCAAGTACTGAAATATGTTATAGTTTATGACGACTTTACTTTTAGGGTGATCCATTTCGTAATTATTTGCTGTAATTTGATAAAAAGATAAAAGAATGTTATAGGTTGAAATTACTTTTTTACGGTTTTTTTTTTTTCGTATTATAAGTCTTGGTTGTAATTTCAATTAAAGCATAAAAATATTGTACAGCTTACAACGATCTCAAGGCTGTTATCCTCGAAATTCTATAATTCTGACAAAAGCGTTCACGAAATCAACATGGTGTACTGGTATCACTGCACGCCATGCATCGCCTCCCATCGCGTGGCGGGGAAAAAAAAAAAAAAATGATAAACGAGACCCAATAGAAGGGAGCGTTGGTCGCCCTGCTCCGGACACCACTGCCTGATGCGGATTACCACTACTGAAGGTCACAGTATTAAGACCGATTTAGAGGCAAACGTAACGCACATCATTCCTTCTCGGCCATTGTTGAATTCGGCGGGAACATGACAGAAACCACGACTAAATTGGCAGAAAAACTAAGTATGTATTAAGTGAGAGCGAACTGATGATAGACGGTGGATGGGACGCAGCCTTCACTCCACGCCTCACTGCCACACCCAAGAAACACCACACGATGAGTTGTGACTGACTATAGATTGACTTATAATTGACGAGGGGGCTATGTGGCGCTGCTACGTCGTGGATCGTGTGGTGTAAAGTGTTACCAGGAGTGGAAGGAGACCAGGAGGGGAAGGCGGCTCTTGCTCCTCCTTCTCTCCCCTTCCCTTGAGTCGCGGGAAGGAGTTGGGGATGAGGGGCTGGAGTTGGGGTCGCGGCGGGAGTGTGGCTGGTGACTCAAGGAACAGACAGACATGCCGAGGGGCGAGCGACCGCTGCCACGCGAGACACTGAGGTGGCGGCCATACCAGGAAACTTTGGGAGGCGGAAACAAGTAAGTCTGGAAACTGTGACGTCATGCCCGAGATGCCAAAGGTCCGGCAGGCGCCTCGTCTTGAAAAGGAGGAGGAAGAGAAAAACAATGGAACTAAAATGCAGCCGCTATGTAATGTAGACTCAACTAGGTAATTTGATGAGAAACTTTGCTACTCAAGGAATTTATAATAGCGAAAAGAATATATATGATAATAATGATAAGAATAATGAAGATTTCAGGATCCTAAGATTACTATTGTGTGTGTGTGTGTGTGTGTGTGTGTGTGTGTGTGTGTGTGTGTGTGTGTGTGTTTAACTACCTACTTTACAATATTATAAAAATAGCAAAGAAATTTAGCTAATATTAGCTAATAATACATGCAGAAAAGTTAACCTCCCACTGTCATGTGATTCAGTTAAGATAATTAAGAAGAAATAATACAAGTAATACTAATGATAGTGATAATAATAATAATAATAATAATAATAATAATAATAATAATAATAATAATAATCATAATAATAATAATAATAAAACAATGATAGAAATAATAAGAATATTAATATAAGTGATGATATTGAAATAACAAAAAAAAAAAAAAAAATCTACCTTTCAGTCAGTGTATGTTGTGTAAAGTGTTCCAAGATACAACTCTTCTAAAAACCATAACAAGTCAATGCACGTCTTGAGAAAGAAGTTAATATATAAACAAAAAAAAAAGTTTCACTAAATATGTAAGAAAAAATATCAAATAGCCACAAAATGAAACTAATAAAAAAAACACACACACACAAAAAAAAAAAACTCACACTCGCTAGACAAAACAAAGTAGTAGTTAATAAAGAAAATGACAAAAAAAAAAAAATTAACAAAGCAATTATATGAGAAAAATACAACCAGAAAAATCACATGCAGAAAAGTATGACTACGAGAAAGAGAGAGAGAGAGAGAGAGTGAGAGAAAAGTGACAGACAGAGAGAGAGAAAGAGACAGAGGGATTAGAAAAGTGACAGATCGAGAACAGAAAACGGAATTAAGAGAAAACGCAGTCTGCAAGATGGCCGAGCGTGGGAGACGTTAGGGGAATTGTAACTAATCGGACTACAAGTTATCGATAAAGAATGATCAAAAATATTAAAAGATGGAGGGACGGAAGGATGGGTAATGGACGAGGAGGAGGAGGAGGAGGAGGAGGAGGAGGAGGAGGAGGAGGAGCACGAGGAGGAGGAGGAGGAGGAGGAGGAGGAGGAGGAGGAGCACGAGGAGGAGGAGGAGGAGGAGGAGGAGGAGGAGGAGGAGGAGGAGGAGGAGGAGGAGAAGAAGGAAGAGGAGGAGGAGGAGCACGAGGAGGAGGAGGAGGAGGAGGAGGAGGAGGAGGAGGAGGAGGAGGAGGAGGAGAACAAAAAAAAGCAGAAAATGAAAGGAGAGATAAAAGAAGAGATAAAGAGACTGAAGGGGAGAAGAGGGATGAAGATGAGGAGGAAGAGAAACAGAATGGAGGAAGAGGAGAAAGAAGAGGAGGAGAAAATAGATCCACTTTAAAAAGAAAAGAGAAAGAATAACCAGAGAGAGAGAGAGAGAGAGAGAGAGAGAGAGAGAGAGAGAGAGAGAGAGAGAGAGAGAGAGAGAGAGAGAGAGAGAGAGAGAGAGAGAGAGAGAGAGAGAGACCAAACTTACTAGGGGACACAAAAGCAAGGAAAGATGGAAGAGAAACAGTGAATAAAGGAGGAAGAAGGAAAGTAAGTGAGGATGAAGTGAGAATTAATGAAAAGGGGACTTAAGGGCGAGAGGCTGGCCCCTTAATTGCAGAGTGAAAGGGAGAGTAAAGTGGAGGGAGAGAGAGTGTGACTATGAATGAAGGACGGACAATGAGAGAGAGAGAGAGAGAGAGAGAGAGAGAGAGAGAGAGAGAGAGAGAGAGAGAGAGAGAGAGAGAGAGAGAGAGAGAGAGAGAGAGAGAGAGAGAGAGAGAGAGAGAGAGAGAGAGAGAGAGAGAGAGAGAGAATGGCGGAAATTATACGATGATGGAAAAGGGAAAGAATGAAGAATGAAATACGTGGGTGAGAATAATGACAGAATGGAGGCTTAATGATTCAGGAGGAGGAGGAGGAGGAGGAGGAGGAGGAGGAGGAGGAGGAGGAGGAGGAGGAGGAGGAGGAGGAGGAGGAGGAGGAGGAGGAGGAGGAAGCAGAAGATAAAAGAGAGACGGGGCATTGAAAGAGAGAAAAAAAGGTGATAAAGATGAAACAGTTTAGTGTTAAGGTAATGCAGAGAAAAAAAAATGGGGAAAAAAGAAGGAAGGGAAGGAAGAGTGAAGGATGAGAAGGAAAAGAAGGGAAAGGACTAGGAATGAAGAAGGCATAATGTAGATTGAGTGATACGAGGTGGGGGAGGAGGAGGAGGAGGAGGAGGAGGAGGAGGAGGAGGAGGAGGAGGAGGAGGAGGAGGAGGAATAGTTGAAGGGGAGAAGCGCAAAGGAACACAAGGTAGAACAAACAGCAGCAGACCAGTTGGCCCTGATGAGGCTGTTTGTGATTAGAGAAGAAAAAGAGAACGCCTAGAAAAAAAAATAGATAAAAGATGGAGAGATTGAAGGGAAGAAAAAGGAGTGTTAGTGTAAGGGAATAGCGTCAAGGGGGCCAGGGGTGCAGGGATGAGGGAGGACCTACCCCAGCGCGGGTCACCTCTTCTAGGCCGTCGTCGGCTTCCTGAAACGACCAAAACAACTCAACATAACACGTCACGAGGAGGGCACACTCACACGACACCACCACCACCACCACCACCACCACCACCACCACCACCACCACCTGTCTTTCCCTCCCTCCATGCTGCAATGCCTCACCTCCCATGGCCCGAGGTACTTCACTGTCACCTCACTGCACACCGATTATGTTCACTACACTTGCACTCACCACCACCCACACACACACTCACCCACACACACACTCACCCACCCACACACACACACACACACACACACACACACACACACACACACACACACACACACACATACACACACACACACACACCAGGTAAATGACTGAGCAGTGGCTGGAGGACGACTCATTTCAGTGGCGGCGAGCGGCCAGAGTCAGCCAGTGCTCTGAGGGGCGGGATGCGGAGGAGAGGAGAGGACGGTGACCTGTATTCTTGAACACTTGGCCCTCTCATCAGGACTGGTTCCAGAGACCACGGAGATGATTAGTTGGGAGATCGTGGGAGTTTTCCTCCATTGACAAAGAAAAATCCTTGCTAATCTATCGCTTGTCATGAAAATAATAATAAAAAAGTTTTCTTCCCCTGATAATGTAGAATCCTTGCCAAATTGTTGCTAAAATCATGATAACTTTAAATAAATAATTTCCTCCCTCTAACAATATAAAATCCTAGCTAAACTATCGTCAAGAAAAAAAAAATAGTTTTCTTCCACTGATAATGCATAATACTTGTCAAACTACTGCTATAAACATAAAACCATAAAAAAAATATATAATTTTCTTTCATTGATAATGTATAATTCTTACTTAACTATCATTTACAATCACTAGAACCTGTTGAAAGTGGTCAAGATAACACGAAGAAACTTTCAGAAAAAGGAACCAACACTTGAGTTTTGCGCGTATTACCAACTTTATCCCGCCCCTGCTCGCCTCCACAACACTGTCTTTGCGTCACTGGGAAAACAACAGCAATTTCATAAGAAGAGCTGTGCCTCCACATACGTAACCGTTAATTTTCTGTGTAAAATAAGAAAAGATTACTTAACCATACCCAATGTCCCGAAAAGATTATCATGTAACCAGGAACAATTTCGTAGATATCAATACGTATTTTATTAAAGAAACTGAAAAGAAAAGGAAAAAGCCGCATAAGAAACGTGTGTGTGTGTGTGTGTGTGTGTGTGTGTGTGTGTGTGTGTGTGTGTGTGTGTGTGTGTGTGTGTGTGTGTGTGTGTGTGTGTGTGTGTGTGAGAGAGAGAGAGAGAGAGAGAGAGAGAGAGAGAGAGAGAGAGAGAGAGAGAGAGAGAGAGAGAGAGAGAGGTGCACTCTTCTCTCCTATTCTCAAGCCATTCAGAGAATTACACGCTTCCTTTGCAAAATATAATTAATCTGTCAGGATTCAATTTGAGGCCCTGCAGGCAAGCCTTCGGGGACCTCCACTCCAACTCTCTCTCTCTCTCTCTCTCTCTCTCTCTCTCTCTCTCTCTCTCTCTCTCTCTCTCTCTCTCTCTCTCTCTCTCTCTCTCTCTCTCTCTCTCTCTCTCTCTCTCTCTCTCTCTCTCTCTCTCTCTCTCTCTCTCTCTCTCTCTCTCTCTCTCTCTCTCTCTCTCTCTCTCTCTCTCTCTCTCTCTCTCTCTCTCTCTCTCTCTCTCTCTCTCTCTCTCTTTCAGGCAGTAAAGGCGAGGCATGTTTACGGCTACTGTTGTAATGAACATCAACAAGCGAGAAACTCCTGAAGGGTCGCGTCTGGACTGTGTGTCGTGGGCGTGTTGGAAGCGGGAAGTGGGCAAGAAGTGGGCGGGAAGTATGCTGGAAGTGAGTGCGGAAGCGGGACTCCCTCACCTTACTAAAGCAACGCTAATCTCATACCAAGATAAAACAATTAACGGGGATGAAAAAGTGGCTAAGTTTTTTTTTTACAACAATTAAAGTGATCCAATAACCTGGTGTATTGTGTGTGATGGCTGTGCGTTATTTGATTATTTTTTGGGCTCCCAACTACATTTTGTTTCAGTTTAAAAGCACTTACAATTAATCTCCTGACGGTGGAGGGTCGGCAGGGGCTCAGAGCTCAGCGATCCAGTTCATGCAACATTACCCACGTGACGCACATTTTGGCAACGCATCAAACGTGGCGCCATCTATTAGACATTAAGAGCCGAAGTTTGGTCTAGGTGGCTGGTAATTCCTCGATGTTATCTTCCACATCTATGTATCTATAATAGCTATCTTTTATATAACTTATTATTTATCTTTTCATAATTTTATTTAAGTATCTATATATATTCATCTACCTTTTTTATATGTCTATTTATCTATTATCTATCTGTCTATCTACATATCTCTCTAACAGTCTATGCGTATATCTATCCATTTATCTATTCTATGCGTCCACAACTTTTATCGCTTTACTTCTACGCATCCGCAGCCTTCCTCGCTCTATTTCTACGCATCCGCAGCCTTCCTCGCTCTATTTTTACGCATCCGCAGCCTTCCTCGCTCTATTTCTACGCATCCGAAGCCTTCCTCGCTCTATTTCTACGCATCCACAGCCTTCCTCGCTCTATTTCTACGCATCCACAGCCTTCCTCTCTCTTTTTCTACGCAGCCATTCTTACACACAACTTCCTCAGGCTTTCCACAACCTTCCACATCCCATCCCTTTGCATCCACGCTACACCATTCCCCACCACAGCCCTTCCCAGTCCACACAGCTTCTCCCACAGTTCCCGGGGCTAATGAAAGACAAATAAGGGAATGAATCGGAAAAGCGGCAAGGTCTCCACGACGGATCTCAAAGGCACACGAGCCCACAAAGGTCGCCCTTTAAGCCTACTCGATCCCCTCCTCCTGTGGCTTAAAGGTTTCGATAAAAAGGGCACCCAATTTTCTGCGAGAACGAATTTTTTTTTTTATCTCGTTTTGTGGTAAGTTTATTTATTATTACTATCGTTTTTTTTTTTTATATATTTCTATTTTCTAGTTTAGGGTTTTATTATTTCTATGTTTTACTGTTTTAAGATCTAAAAAGTTTCATAGTTGAATTTTACAGTGGTGAAAAACACGTGGTATCTCTGTTTTTTTTTTTTTTATCATGAGTTTTCTTTTCTCCTTTTTTGATCCCTCGCTTCTTTCTCTCCCATTGCATCAGTTCCCTCTTCTTTTTCTCTCCTCCTTCCACTCCCTCTGGTTCTCTATAGCTTCCTCCTCTCCTCCAACCCCCAGTTTCCTTCATCTCTCTCTCTCTCTCTCTCTCTCTCTCTCTCTCTCTCTCTCTCTCTCTCTCTCTCTCTCTCTCTCTCTCTCTCTCAGGCAGGATAGACAAATACAGGAAGGGTGACATTGTTAGCTAGGTACGAGACAACTATTAAATAAAGAACAACGAAGAGAATATATAGGAGAGAGAGAGAGAGAGAGAGAGAGAGAGAGAGAGAGAGAGAGAGAGAGAGAGAGAGAGAGAGAGAGAGAGAGAGAGAGAGAGAGAGAGAGAGAGAGAGAGAGAGAGAGAGAGATACATACAGTGACTTTAAAAGCATGAGTAAACGTACAGAAAAGTAAAACAAACGAATGAAAAAAAAATAAATAAAAAAATAGGAGTTAGCAAAGTCAGTAACAAGATATGAACACTAAATTGAACACCTTAGGAAGAACAGCTGGTGATCCTCCATAGACACACACACACACACACACACACACACACACACACACACACACACACACACACACACACGCACACACAGGCCGTGGTTGTAGAGATGAAAAAAAAATTAATGAAAGGGCTTAAATCGAGTCATTCTTTGGACGAAGTATATGAGGTAGAGGCCCAGAGGAGGAGGAGGAGGAGGAGGAGGAGGAGGAGGAGGAGGAGGAGGAGGAGGAGGAGGAGGAGGAGGAGGAGGAGAAGGACGAGGAGGAGGAGGAGTGTGTATCAATATAAAGGGGGAAAAAAAGGAATATGAAATTAATGGAGGACAACGAGCAAAACAAAAAAAAAAAATGAGGGCACAGATGAGGAGGAGGAGTAACACTGAGGGAGAAAGACAGTGGGGAAAAAAAGGGAAAGAACAAAAAAAAAAAAAGACGGAAAAGAAAAAAAAATATAAACAGATAATTACGAGTAGAAAATAATAAAAAATAATTCTGAGCAGAAACAAGAAAAATTGAGGATAACGAGTCAAAAGAGGCGACTAAGGGGAGGAAAAACAGGATAATGAGGGAAAGGAGGAGGAGGAGGAGTAGGAGGAGGAGGAGGAGGAGGAGGAGGAGGAGGAGGAGGAGGAGGGGGAAGAGGAGGAGCAGGGCCTACGTACCGAGGACTGGGCGGCAGTGTGGTCAGTAAGCGATGAGGGACTGAGGGACACCGTGACGAGAGAGGAGACGTCCCGCTCGACGCGCTGCAAATAACCGGCCGTGAGGGACGAGGAGGAGGAGGAGTAGGAAAAGGAGGAGGAGGAGGAGGAGGAGGAGGAGGAGGAGGAGGAGGAGGAAGAGGTAAGGAAGGAAAGGAAACGAATATAAGAGCAGAAGAAACGATGAGGGAAGAGAAAGACGACAACAAGATCATGAAGAGCATGAAGAGGAGGAAGATAAGGAATAAAAACAGGAGCAAGAAGAGGAAGATGAGGACGAGGAGCAGGAGGAGGTGGAAGATGAAAGGGGGGACGAAAAAATTGAGCACAAGAGAAGGTGAAGAACAATGAGGATTATGAGGAACAGTAGGAGGAGGAGGAGGAGGAGGAGGAGGAGGAGGAGGAGGAGGAGGAAAGGAAGGAAAAGAGACGAAAAAAAAGAGCAGAAGAGACGGTGAAGGAGGAGTAAGATGACAAGAGGAGGAGGAGGAGGAGGAGAAGGA
>NC_087172.1:17679929-17692429 GCF_035594125.1 Scylla paramamosain
ACTTTCCAAAACTCTCTCTCTCTCTCTCTCTCTCTCTCTCTCTCTCTCTCTCTCTCTCTCTCTCTCTCTCTCTCTCTCTCGCAAAATATTGTCCTTTGCTCTTTCTTCTCACATCACTTCATAAAAATTCTCTCTCTCTCTCTCTCTCTCTCTCTCTCTCTCTCTCTCTCTCTCTCTCTCTCTCTTTGCAAAATTTTCTATTCTTTTCGCGAGTCTGAGCTGCATTTTCCCTTCGCTTGATATGACACCAAAAATTCTCGTTTCTCTTCCTCCCCTCACTGCTTGAATTCCTCCTCCACTTCCTCGCTTTTTTAATCTCAGCTACTTATTCTCACGGTATTATGACGTAAGTATTCCTGTTTTGTCTTCTTGCCATTCGAGTTTCAATATCCTCTTTCTATTATTGTTGGCTATATATTCTCAATGTCTACTTTTTTTTTTTTTGTCCGTCATTATTGTTATTTTCTTTCTCCCCTTTTTTTCATAAGTTTTCGTAATTTTTATACTTCCGTGAGATGACTTGTGTTCGTAAATTGTGTAAACTCCTTCATGTTCTTCCTATTATTATTATTATCATCATTATTATTATTACTATTGTTATTATTTTATTTTTATTTTTCATCTTTCATCCCCCTTTTTGACTTTCTAATATTTGTATCTTTTATTTCCCTTTTGACTCTTTTTCTACTATTTTTCATCTTTCATTTCCCTTTTAACTCCTTTCTAATATTTCTGACCTTCTTTCACTTCTTTTATGACTCTTTTCTGATATTTTTTATCTACTTTCATCTCCCTTTTGACTCCTTTCTAGTATCATTTACCCTTCATTTCCCTTTTGACTCCTTTCTAATATTTCTCATTTTCTTCCACTTCCCTTTTGGCTCTCTTTGGCGTGAGATGGACAGCAGCACCACCACCTCCATCTCAGCACATTCATTACGCCTCATGAATCTCTACCTTCCTTATTTTATACGTGTTGGTGAACTGCTTAAGTTTCATGTTACTATTTCATCACACTTTCCATAATTTTCACCTGCCTCCTTCCTTTCAGAGAACCAACACCATCTTCACCACCACCATCACTACCATAGCACACTCATCACGCTTCATAAGTACATAAGAAAAGGAAAGCTGCAAGGACCCATCAGGCCTACAAGTGGCAGTCCCTGTATGACAACTACTTACTTATTTCCACCTATCATTTTCATTTATAAATATGTCCAATGGTCTTTTAAAGCTCCCTAAAAGCTCCCTAAAGACTCAACACTAAGAAGATGATTACTGAGTCTATTACATTCATCTACCATTCGATTTGAGAGCCAATTCCTTTCCATTTATTATTAATGTCTAACTTTATCAAGCTTAAAGGCATTATTTTTTTTGTCCTATCCTGTTTACTGACCATGAGAGTTTCCCTTACCACTCTATTTGAAAGCCACGTCCTTCCTATTTCTTTTTTTTTTTAATCTATCAAGCTTGAACGCATTATTTCTTGTCCTGTCTTGTTTACTGACCCTGAAAACTTTACTTACGTCATCCTTGTTATATTCCCTGAACCACAAATCCTTATACACTTCGAAAACAACACTTCCTAAAGTCTCTGTTACAATACCCATGAGCCACCGCGTCAGTACTCCCCCACTTTCTTGGAGATGTAGAGGAAAAAAGCGATAGAATTGTGTATTTTGTTCTCCTGCGGATCTGAAAAGTAGTCTTATCGAAGGCATGTGTCTGGCAAGTGTATGGGGGACTAGGTCAAGATTTTCACCTTTAAGAAACCTATAGGAGGAGGAGGAGGAGGAGGAGGAGACGTGTAGGATCGTGAAGAGGAAGATGTGGTTTCGTAGGAGGAGGAGGAGGAATCAGGCTTGTGAAGGGTCCAGGAGGACGAGGAAGAAGAGGGAGAGAAGGACGAGGAAAATGAAAGAGGAAAAGGAAGAGGTGCGCGCTCACAGGAGACAAAGAAGCGACAACTGATGGAAACTGGGACGGAAAAAGAAAGGACATAGAAAACATTATTAGTAGGATTTTCTTTCATGTTGAGGTGCAAATTACTGAGAGAGAGAGAGAGAGAGAGAGAGAGAGAGAGAGAGAGAGAGAGAGAGAGAGAGAGAGAGAGAGAGAGAGAGAGAGAGAGAGAGTATAAAAATGCAAACTTTTCCTGCTCTGGCGATAAAGACTCACTTTATTTAGGAAGCTTGACATGAAGCTTACCATAACTCCTCCTTCTTGCCTCCTTTTACCTCCTCTTTCTCCTCTTCCTTCACCTTATTTTTTCCTCTCCTTCTCTCCATTTCCCTGTTTTCATTTTTTTCTTCTGTATCTCCGCTTCCTCCCCCTCTTTCCGTCCTCCTTTTCATCTCAGCATCTTCAACTCTCTCTCTCTCTCTCTCTCTCTCTCTCTCTCTCTCTCTCTCTCTCTCTCTCTCTCTCGTCTCTCCCCACTATTTTTCCTCTTCATTATTTTATATTTTAATTCATTCTTTTCATATTTAATCTTCTAAAACATGATTCCTCCTCTTCCTCCTTCTCCTTCCACCTCCTCATCTTTCGCCTTTCTTCCTTGTCTTGCTTACTCTATGATTTTACCTTCTCTTTCCCTCTCTCTTACACACACACACACACACACACACACACACACACACACACATACACACGTCTAGACAGATAACTATAACACAAGCATGTATATAAAAAGAATCTTGAAAAACGGCGCAATCTCGTCTCCATTTAACAGGTAACGTGGCTCTCTCCCCTCAAGGTCGTCCTATCTGCAGTTCCAGCCTCCGCCTTGCTGTGGGGAACCCCGAATATTAATAGGTATTGACAGGACCTGAGAAAAGAGGGGTGTGCATGTGGTGGGGTGTGTTTGCAGGTGTGTTTGCAGGTGTATGTGTGTGTGTGTGTGTGTGTGTGTGTGTGTGTGTGTGTGTGTGTGTGTGTGTGTGTGTGTGTGTGTTAAGAGTGGTGTGGAGAAGTGAAGGAGGATGAGGAGGAGGAGGAGGCGGTGGAGGAGGATAAATATGCTGGGGTATATAATAATGATAATAATAGATAGGGAGAAGGAAACAAAACAAAAAGATGAGAAGAAAGACGAGAACAAGACAAAGAAAAACGCAAAGCTAACAAGAAAAGAAGACTAGGAACAAAATAGAAGAAATAAAAAAAAGAGAAGGAGAAAAAGAAGAAAAAGAAAAGAAAAAAAGAAGGGATGACGGAGGAGGAGGAGGAGGAGGAGGAGGAGGCCAAGAAAAGGGATCGAAATCAACAAATCTAGGCGACTGAAACAGTTAGTCGGCGTCGGCAGCCTCGCGGGAGCCAATAACCGAGGACATTGAGGTTAAATGGGCGGCTTTTACCTCCCACAATACCCTTCCCTCCCTCCCTGCCTCGCCTCACCTTTATTCTCTTTCTTACCATTATCTCCCCTTCCTTTCTTCATTAATCGTTTTCATTCTTCCCTCCCTCCCTTCCTTTCTTTATCAATCCCTCTCGTTCTTCCTTGTGTGTGTGTGTGTGTGTGTGTGTGTGTGTGTGTGTGTGTGTGTGTGTGTGTGTGTGTGTGTGTGTGTGTGTGTGTGGGTGCGTGGGTGTGTGTGTGGTGTTTGGGTGGTGAACGAGTATACCTCCTCCTCCCGCGGCTGTCACAACACGACTGCTGAAGAATGTTAAGACAAGCCTCCTCAGATGAAAGGGCGACAAGAGGGCGTGTGACGGCCTAGCGTGGAGTGGCTTAATGGAGGACACAGGAGGAGGATGGAGGAGGAAGTGGAGGAGGAGGAGGAGGAGGAGGAGGAGGAGGAGGAGGAGGAGGAGGAGGAGGAGGAGGAGGAGTGACAGGTAAGGTGTTGAGAGTGCCCGCAGGGAGAAACATGGAGGTAATGAAGGAAGTGGAGGGACAGGAGGAGGAGGAGGAGGAGGAGATGAATGAGACTATAAAGGTGAAAGAGAAAGTGAAGAGGATCTGGAGTGGATGGCGAGATAAGGAGACGAGAAGGAGAGAAAACAACGTGTAAGGAATATAAAGGAGAGCAACAGAGAGAGAGAGAGAGAGAGAGAGAGAGAGAGAGAGAGAGAGAGAGAGAGAGAGAGAGAGAGAGAGAGAGAGAGAGAGAGAGAGAGAGAGAGAGAGAGAGAGAGAGAGAGAGAGAGAGAGAGAGAGAGAGAGAGAGTAGAGAAGTGGAGGTGAATGAAAAACGACAGAACCTGCACCGCTTTTGTCAAATATATCTTTTTAATAGTGCCATTCTCTCTCTCTCTCTCTCTCTCTCTCTCTCTCTCTCTCCCTCTCCCTCTCTCTCCCTCTCTCTCTCTCTCTCTCTCTCTCTCTCTCTGTCTCTCTCTCTCTCTCTCTCTCTCTCTCTCTCTCTCTCTCTCTCTCTCTGTCTCTCTCTCTCTCTCTCTCTCTCTCTCTCTCTCTCTCTCTCTCTCTCTCTCTCTCTCTCTAACGGAAGAAAATCGAGATACACGTACTAAAAGAAAAGATGGTTATGAAAGTTCGAATGAATATGAGGAGGAGGAGGAGGAGCAGGAGGAGGAGGAGGAGGAGGAGGAGGAGGAGGAGGAGGAGGAGGAGGAGAAGGAGGAGGAGGAGGAGGAGGAGGAGGAGGAGGAGGAGGAGGAGGAGGAGGAGGAAGAGGAGGATACTGGATTATACGTAAAGATTAAGTCATATCCAAGAGACAAAGATTATCCTAACTAACTGACTGACTGACTTAATGGAGAGAGAGAGAGAGAGAGAGAGAGAGAGAGAGAGAGAGAGAGAGAGAGAGAGAGAGAGAGAGAGAGAGAGGAGAGAGAGAGAGAGAGAGAGAGAGAGAGAGAGAATCGATACAAAAGTTGGAAATGACTGGCTAAGCAAAATGAAATTACCAAGAATCTAATCCAATCAAAAGGAAGTCCTATCTATTTTTCCTGACGCAGCTTTTACCGTCCACCAATCCCTTTCTCGCCGCCCTCACCGCCCAGCCAATCACGGGGCAGTGCCGATAGCTTCCCTAACGTTACCGTGCTAATTGTGTATTTAACCTTTAATCCTATTTTTCATTCTTTTCTCCTTTCTCTCCTTTTCTTTCAATGTTTTAAACTTTCTTTTCTTATTTCTCTCTTTAATCTACTTTTCTTATTGTTCATTTATCCTGGAATCTTTTTTTTACTCTTCCTCCTTTTTTCATTATCTTCCTTCTCCTTTTCTTTATTTCCTTTCATATATTCAAACTTTATTTCTTTTTTCAAATTTTGTTTTCTTCTATTTCTTTCTTTCATCTACATCTATCTTGTCCAATAATACCTAGCCATTTCGTGCTTTTATTCTCGAATCCTCTTTTTTTTCATTGCCTTCTTCCTCTTTTCTTTCTTTCCCTTTTTTTTAATGTACTTTTTAAAATTTCCCTCTCTCCTATCTTCTTTCCCTCTCTCATTTGCATATCATATTTTTTGTATTAAGCCTTAAATCCTCTTTTTTTTCTCTCCCTTTTCCTTTTTCATTTCTTCTTTTTCTTTTCATATATTTAAATTTTGTGCCTTTTATTTCCTTTTCTTCTTTCGTCTACTTGTCTTTAATTACTTCATTTTACTTTTCGTCTCATTTTCTTTATTCCTTTGTTTCCCTCTCTTCTTTTCATGCGTCTAAAATTCCATTCTCCTTAATTTCCTTCTCTTCTTTCCCTCCACCTATTTCTCTGATTATCCTCTCCCTTCTCCTTCAAATTGTCCTTCTCTCTCTTCATTATCACCGTGATCGCCCTGTTTACCCTCTTCTATCTCTTCATCCTCCTCCTCTTCCTCCTCCTCCGCTTTCGTATTTTCTTCATGTTCATCATCTTCATCCGCCCATTTATTTATTCTCCTCTTACTTTTGTCTCTCCTACTTCTTATTTTAGTTCACTTCCTTTACGCATTCCTTTCTTCTCTTATTCCTCACTCTCTCTTCTACGTGTTTTCTCTCCTCCTCCTCCTGCTCCTCCTCTATGTCCCATTCAGTTTTATATCTTAGTTTTTCTTTTTTAATCTTTTTCCTCTTGCTTCTTAATTTCCCTTCCTTTCTGCTGTTTCCTCTTATCCTCTTCTCCTTCCTTCTTCTCTTTTACTTCTTATTTTAGCTGGCTTCCTTTATTTATTCTCTTCTCATCTCCCTCCTCACTCTCCCATCTATTCCTTACTGTTTTCTCCTATTCTTCTCTTCCTCTTCTTCCTCACTTTGTCTTCTCTTCTACTTCTTTCTTTAGTTCAGTTCATTAATTTGATTTTTCCTCTTCTTCTTAACTTTCTTTGCTGTTTTCCCTTATTCTCTTCCTCCTTGATCTCTTCTTTCTCCTCCTCCTCCTTCTTCTTTTCCCTCTATCTCTTATCTTCTTTAATTTATTCATTTCTCTTGTTCCTCATTCTCCCTTCTCCTATGCTAGTCATCCTTCTCCTCCTCCTGCTCCTATAATCCTCCTTTTCCCTCTATCTCCTCTTCTACATCTTATTCTGGTTCTCTTCCTTTATTTATTTCTCCTCTTGTTCCTCGTTCTCCCTTCTATGCTAGTCTTTCTCTTCCTCCTGCTTCTATAATCTTCCTCCTCCTCCTCTCTTCATTTTCCTCTATCTCCTCCTCCTCCTCTTTTCATTTTCCTCTATCTCCTCCTCTTCATCTTATTTCAGTTCTCTTCCTTTATTTATTAATTTCTCCTCTTCTTCCTCATCTTCCCTCTCTCCTATGATAGTCTTCCTCTTCCTCTTCCCCCTCCTGCTACTGCTCTCGGTAACTGCAGGAGCGCCGTCTGCTGTCCGGCTGGGTCTAATACCCGTAACAAAGGGTGGCTGTGTGGAGCTTAATACAGCGGCCAGCCCTTGTGTGTGTGGCACCGTCCGTCCGTCTCCCCTGTGCCTGGCCTGAGAGAGGAAGAGGGAGAGGGAAAGAGAGAGAGAGAGAGAGAGAGAGAGAGAGAGAGAGAGAGAGAGAGAGAGAGAGAGAGAGAGAGAGAGAGAGAGAGAGAGAGAGAGAGAGAGAGAAAGAGGGGGGGGAGTTCAACCACATGTATGAAATAAAATAAAAACTGAAAAATATGAAAATCCGAAAAAAAATGAGAGAGAGAGAGAGAGAGAGAGAGAGAGAGAGAGAGAGAGAGAGAGAGAGAGAGAGAGAGAGAGAGAGAGAGAGAGAGAGAGAGAGAGAGAGAGAGAGAGAGAGAGAGAGAAAATAAAGCGGGTGTTTTTTTTATTTTATGAGCAGGGGCGTAGGGGTCCCTCCACCTTCCGCCTTTGTTCTCTTTATAGGCTCAATTTGTCTCATGAAACGTTAAAGAAGCGGCGAGAAAGAGCGTCAAGTGGAGGCGGAGCGAAATTCACTGAGGTACTTCGTTGTTTAATTAAGTGACGCATACGAAGAAAACTGGGTCACTGTTGCGGATGAGGAATAGAAAACGAGGAATTGGATTAATGAAAGAAAACTGGAGTTGTGAGAGGATACGTGTGGGAGAAGAGAAGGGAAGAGGGAGAAGAGGGATAGGAGAAAGGGAGATGAGGGAAGAGACAGAGGGGAGGAGAGAAAGGAGAGAGGCAGGGGAAGGAAAGGAGAAAGGGAGAGGAGGAAATGAAGAGAGTGAGGGGTACGAGAAACGGAGAGGAGGAGATGAAGAGAGGGAGAAGAAAGAAAGGAGAAACGGAGAGAAGCATTTTGTGTTTTATTATACCATTTACTTTTGTTTTCCTTTATTCTCTCATTCGTCGCTGTCATTCATCATATTTTTTTCATTTCTTTCATCTTCAAGTATTTTTCCTCCATTATTCTCTCTCTCTCTCCCTCTCTCTCTCTCTCTCTCTCTCTCTCTCTCTCTCTCTCTCTCTCTCTCTCTCTCTCTCTCATGCAATTTCCTCGCTATTCACTCATTCACTGACAAAACTCCCTCAACTTAGCATTTCACTCATATTTCTCGTTGCAGTGTTCCCTTCTCTCCCTCCCTCTTTCCTTCCCCCCTTGGCTCCTCACCTCCTTCCCTCACTTCTGATTAAGGTAGTTTTTCCCCTAATCCATTTTCGCGAAGTTAAGACAAGCGTTCGCCTCTAAAAGTTGGCGGAGTCTGGGCTGCGGGGGCGTGCTGCTTGCTTCTTTTCATCCAACTTGTGCGAGGGGAAGGAAACTGCTTGTACTTCCATAATTCACGTGTTTTGAGGGTACATTAGAGGAAGCGTGACTGTGAATACTTTTTTGAGGGAAGTTTTATTTATTTTTTCTTCTTATTGTATTTATTTAGTGTTTTCCTTCTAAGTCTGCTGTTAATTTTACTGTTTGTACTCCAGGTATTTTAAGTTTGTTTGGTTTGTCAAAATTCGTAGTTGTGTTTCCTTTTTCATCAAGCGTGATATTAATTAGATTTCTTAACCGTTTTGTTACTTTGGTCGTATTTTGGTTACATTCGTATAGTTTGCATGGGCAGATAGAGTAGTGAGAGAATAAAAGATTAATTTCATAATATCTACGCCACGGGAATATTAAACATGATTTAGTGTAAAAATAAGCGCCCTAAAAAATGTAAAGAATTA
Source organism: Scylla paramamosain (assembly GCF_035594125.1). NCBI lineage: Eukaryota > Metazoa > Arthropoda > Malacostraca > Decapoda > Portunidae > Scylla > Scylla paramamosain. The sequence continues at coordinate 17,688,456 of NC_087172.1, forward strand.
TGGGAAAAGTAAGTTCAGCAGAGGAAAGAAAACGTCCATCGTCATTTGAAGTAAAGAACGTATTACTTCTTTTCTCTCTCTCTCTCTCTAATACTCTGGTTATCTTAAAATTACTCACCAAATTCTAGTTCAGTTCTCGCAAATATCAGCTCTATTTCTATTCTTTACGTTATATTAAAGTGCTTATCCACATTAACTTGTATATGTTTCGTCTTTTAACCTCGGACTAATTTGAGTTTCCTGGAGTTGGAGACCTTCAGTAAACTATTCAGTAAACACGTGCATGAAGGCCAAGGACACACGCCTCAGGCAAGTGTGTCAAGTGGTGCTGGGGAGTGAACGTGTCTGTTCCCAGCAGTAGTCCGAAATCTGTTCCTGGGACAACATTACCTCTCCCTCTCCTTCTCTCTTTCCTCGTCCTGGAAGCTTCCCCTCGCTTTCTCTCGTGCCTTTTTTACACATTCTTTGCTTTCATCTTTAGTTTTTTCCTCACGGGTTGTGGCGGGACGGTTCACGCTCGGTTGCTGCCGAGAGTGTGGACGATCTTAACAATATTCCCTCAGGTGGTTCAGGAATAGACTGCTGGAGTAGACACGTGAGGAGTCTCCTACTTTTCTTCCTAATTTTTTATTATCTTTTATTCAAGGAAAAGAAACTGTCGGTGGGTGACCTTCACATCAAATTTATTCGGTTATTTATGGAAAAGATAAGCAAAAATTATAAAGCTAAAGAATATTTTACTCCCTAATTTCCTTTTTTTTTTTTTTTTTCATTCAGGAAGAAGACACAGTTTAGAGAGAACCTTTGCCTTAAACTCCTTCGGTTATTTATGGCAAAAGATAAGCAAAAATGATATTGCTAAGGAGTCTCTTTTTCCCAATTTTCAGTTCTTTTTCGACCAGGGAGAAGAAACTGTCGACAGAGAACCTTTGCCTCAGACTCAGACTCCCTCCGCACTCCTAACTTTCTCTCTGAATGAATTAGCATTTTTTTACACGACTTTCGCCTCTCCAGTCTTTGCCAAGAGATCGCCGTGTTTGCGACTGTGCCATCTTTCCCTCCATCTCCTCTGCGCCCCATCCTCCATTCGCCGCGTCTCCTCTTCCTCTTCCTCCTCCTTCCCGTCCTCGTAAAACTGATCGTGCGTCGGCCATTACGTCAAAGTTACATTTCCATCCACGTCCTGCCCTGTGTCCTCTTGGCGGCGCCTTTCCCGTGGCTTCCTCCACCTGTCCTGCGTGTTATGGCTTTCCCCTCAACTTGCTCAGCCCTGACGTACAACCACCATATTTTCTTTTCCTTCCCTCTCTGCATTCCAAAAGCTATCATAACATAAAACTACCATACCTTCTTTTCCGTTCCCCTCCTGCATTCTTCCGACTCTTCCCTGAACGCACTGCTACCATCTCGTCTCGTTTTGGTGTGTGCGTGGCCGAAGAGACTTTACTCTCCTAATATTTTTTTTTATTTATTTATTTTTTTACCTTTTGTGCATTCTTTGAGATCTTTTCTTAGGTACAATTATGCTACCGAGTCAACCAAATGAACGTAGCTCTTTTGTATTACACTTTCTGGTTATCCTTCCTGTCGTCTCCTCTTTTACGTGACATTTTTTTTTCTCCTAATGTTTAGCTTCATGCATCCCAGGAGATCTATTTCATATCATTGCTCTATCTACTCCTTGTGAATGTAGTTCTTTTTGCATTACAATTCCGGTTATTCTTCTGCGGTGTTCTCTTCTTTTACGTGACTGTTTTCTCTCCTACTGCTTAGTTATCAGCATTCTTTGAGATCTGTCCCATAACACACTGCCTTTCGGACACTGCCTTCCGGACACTGCCTTCCGGACTATTTTACAAGAGCACAAGGCTGCATGCTGCTTTCTTTAACAGTTTTCGTTCCTCTTCATGCATTTTTTCCTCTCCATTACGTGACTTTCATGCTTCCCACGACCTCCTTCATGGCTCTTTCTTCCCCTTCCCCTCCCCTGAACCTTTCCCTGAACGTGCCCTAAGCTCCTGAGAAACAACGCCCCTCTCAGGACCTTACTAACAACGCAGCAAAACTTTTAATACCTTAATGCACACCTTGAGACTTCTTCCTTCCTGCACCACTTCTAAAATTCCTCATGGAAGCGCCAAAGTCCATAAATCTGGATTCTTCTCTTCAGCACCTCGCCTCAAACTACGAAGCAAACCACGTGTTTTTTCGTGTTATATTTAGACGAGCTGAAGAATATAACAACACACGAGTTTTTTCTTCTGGACTTAACCCATTTCTACACTACTGCTGCTACTACTACTACTACTACTACTACTACTACTACTGCTACTACTGCTGGTGTTATTTCTACTACTACTACTACTACTACTACTACTACTACTACTACTACTACTACTACTACTGCTACTACTACTACCACCACCACCACCACCATCACCACCACCACCACTTCACTACCACCTCCACAGCACACACCTCCGAGCGAGCCTCCTCCATCCAGCCAGCCAGCCAGCCGCTCCTACCCACCACCCATCCTTCCCCCAAAACTTACGTGTCTGTTGTGAGAGTTTCTCCCCATGAGCTCGTGCACGGAGGAGACGATGTCGGTGAGCTCCGCCTTGGTGATGCAGCCGTCACCGTTCACATCGTAGAGCTTGAAGGCAAATTTGAGCTTGTCGTAGGCAGTTCCCCGGAGGAGCTGGGACAGGCTGACTAATAAATCCTGGTAGAGGGAGAGAAAGACAGCGTTAGGAGATTGGGAGTGAGGGAGGAAGTGTTGTTAGCTTACTTAGTGGTGGGATGTTATGGGTTAGGATGGTGAAGGGAAAGTCTCAAGGCGGGGCTATAGGTACAGATGGAAAGTACAGTAAAGAACACAGGTTATAGGAAGTAGATACGTTAGAACATACACATGTAATAGGGTAACACTTCACGAAATACAGTTTTTAGGGCAGAAAACACAAAATTCGTCAAAAAAATCACTAAAATAGAATATAAAGAGCCCTCTAAGAGATTATTATGCAAAACACAGAAAAATCGTAAAAATATCACTAAAGCCCTGTAACAAAATGACAACACAAAAACACACAAAAACTCGTCAGTCATTAGAATAAAAGACATAGAGAGCCCAGGAAGAAAAATATCATACAAAAACTCACAAAATCCCTCAAAATCACTAAAATAGAAAACATGTAACTTTCTAACAAAACAGCGACGCAAAAATAACTTGATCTCTCTCTCTCTCTCTCTCTCTCTCTCTCTCTCTCTCTCTCCACTCTTCCAGGCGAGAGGACACGACGTGGTGTCGGGAAAACACGTCACGTTGCGTCACACGTCTTACATCCGTCCCGAGCTTTAATATATTAGAAAACACGCGTGACTTTTCCTGGCTCTTGTCACTTCGAAGGTCACGCGTGTTTGTTCCAGGTTGTGTGCGTGTGCCGGTGCGCGCGCTGCTTCCTGTCGACCTGTGACTCTCTTGGTTATTTACCGAAGTGGAGGCAAACATTCTGCGACGTGCGACACAAAGGTGAAAAGATGAAGTTCAAAGGAAAAGTCCAGATGACCTTACCGATTTCTTTCTCTCCCCCTTCACCCCCTCCTCTCTCTCTCTCTCTCTCTCTCTCTCTCTCTCTCTCTCTCTCTCTCTCTCTCTCTCTCTCTCTCTCTCTCTCTCTGTCGTTCCCATCCAACCACTAACCAATCCATATTTCCTTTCGTGAAATATGGAATTAGATTAACGAATAGATAAATAATAATAGCATGATATAGTATAAAAAGCAAATATTCAAGAGAACCAGAAAAAAAGATCAATATATTTCTTGGGAACGTCAACAGAAAATCAATAAATAAACTAATAAAACTAAATTACCATTACAAATAAACGAGAGAGAGAGAGAGAGAGAGAGAGAGAGAGAGAGAGAGAGAGAGAGAGAGAGAGAGAGAGAGAGAGAGAGAGAGAGAGAAAGAGA
>NC_087172.1:17699929-17707429 GCF_035594125.1 Scylla paramamosain
TGTGTGTGTGTGTGTGTGTGTGTGTGTGTGTGTGTGTGTGTGTGTGTGTGTGTGTGTGTGTGTGTGTTTCTGCTACGTAACTTCTTTCCGTCTTTCAAATAACATTTCTTTTTCGTTTTTTCTTAATGCATTCTATGAAAGACTTGAAAGGAAAAAGAAAGACTAGAGAAGAGAGCAGAGAAGTGGAAGACAAATGACAAAAAACATATAAATCATTAAATAAATATATAAATATAACAAGGGATAAGAATATAGACATGAATAGTCTCGCAAAATGAACAAAACAAATAACGATAAAGATAACAAGTAAGAAAATAAACTTTAAAACTGCGAAGAGCATAAAAAAAGAAAATATACAAATAAGATAATAATGAAGTAAAAAAAAATCAACTAAAGAATTAAAAAAACGTAAATAAATTAAATAAAAACTAAACAAAAAACATATGTACATAAAATGTGGAAAATAAAAGAATCAGAAGCGACTACTGAACAAAATAAACGAACATAAAGGTCACAAGGTCATGAGTACCGAGGAGAGAGAGAGAGAGAGAGAGAGAGAGAGAGAGAGAGAGAGAGAGAGAGAGAGAGAGAGAGAGAGAGAGAGAGAGAGAGAGAGAGAGAGAGAGAGAGAGAGAGAGAGAGAGAGAGAGAGAGAGAGAGAGTACGTATACCTTTTTCTCCTATATAGGACCCATAATTCTTGGATTGTTGTGCGACTTTTCTGAAAAAAAAATTAGACTTTTATTTTTCTTTCGCTTCGCTCAGAGAGAAAATGGAAAAAAAAAGTAACGTGGGGCGAGTGAATGAAACAAGAGAAGGTCAGAGAGCGCATCCTGTGTTTGGGAGAGTGAGAGAGAAAAAAAAGGATGGAAATAAAAGAAAAAGGATGAAAATAAAAGGTGACAGTATTTATATGCATACGAGAATATTGTGTGGATATTGATCAGTGTGTGTGTGTGTGTGTGTGTGTGTGTGTGTGTGTAAGTGTCTTGAGTGGCTTTTATTCTCTCTCTCTCTCTCTCTCTCTCTCTCTCTCTCTCTCTCTCTCTCTCTCTCTCTCTCTCTCTCTCTCTCTCTTCCATATTTATTCTTCCTCCACCCTTCCTTCTTCGTCTTCCTTCTATCAACATTTTTCTTCCTCCTACACACCTCCTCCTTTCTCAACATTTGCTCTTCCCTCTGCAATGGTCTCTGTCTCCTTTCCTCTCTTTCTCTAACACTTTCTCCTCCTCCTCCTCCTCTTCCTCCTCCTCTTTCCTCTCCCTCCCAACGTAGTTTCAGCCTCTCCACAGAAAAATGACTTCAATTGTCTTTCTTCCCCAAACTTTTCTCTGCACTGCTTAAAAAAAAAAAAAAAGACGAGGAAGAAGAAAAACGATAATCTACCTTAAAATTCTCTAGACTTTGTTGAGGAAGGAACTTGACTGGAGGAAAATAGAAGAAATGGTATTAACCGGTTCACTGTTTTGGGTCATGCTTTGTCAATCGTAAAAGAGTGATAAACTGCTGGTATGTATACACAGAAGAAGTGAGAGAGTATATGAGACTTTTTTTTTTTTTTTTTGTCTTCTAAACGCTACGGAATTGGTAAGTTTTTTTTTTTTTCAAGTTTACAGAATTAGTGAGTTTTGTATTTTAAAAGTCTAAAGAAATTTTTTTTTAAGTCTACAGAACTGATTATTTTTTCTTTTAAATGGCATAAAATTAGTGAGTTTTGTATTTTAAAGTCTACAGAACTGGTTAGGTTTTGTCTTTCAAACGCCAAAGAATTAATGAGTTTACAGAATTGATTAGTTTTGTCTTTTAAAATCTACAGAATTCGTTTATTTTGTCTTTCAAACGGCATAAAATGGCTCGGTTTTGTCTCCTAAACGACACAGAATTGATCAGTTTTGCTTTCTAAATGCCATGGAATTGATTTGTTCCGTCTTCTAAGCACTACAGAATTAGATAATTTGTCTTTTAAATGTTTCAGAATTACTTACATGACTGTAGTACAAAAGAGTTTCAAAATAGTTGTAGACGTTTATGGTAAAATCTGACTTGCAGTTACATAATTTAGAATTATTATTAGTTTGACTAAACGTTTTGCAGCAATGTATCAAATGACTTTTATGTCTTAATAACAATTATTAGTTAAAATGTTAAGAATGTTAAGAATATATGAGAAAAAATATTCTTCACGATTTATGAGAACACAGGCCATTAATGTTAGGTTAGGTTAGGTTAGGTTAGGTTAGGCTAACCTAACCTAACCTAACTTACATGAAAAAAGAAAATTATATATATATATATATATATATATATATATATATATATATATATATATATATATATATATATATATATATATATATATATATATATATAACTTTACTTGGGTATTCTTTTTACATTATGCATGATTTTTCTGTTATATATATATATATATATATATATATATATATATATATATATATATATATATATATATATATATATATAACAGAAAAATCATGCATAATAGAAAAATAAAAACAATTCAATACCCAAGTAAAGTTAACAAAACACTAAAAGAGTAAAAACTAAAATAAAACAAAAATATAAAAAGAATGTACACAGGACACGATAAAAAAAAAAATTCAATCTCGGAAAAGAATAACAAAACAAACACACACATTAAACACCCCCCCCCCCCAAAAAAAAAAAAAAATGAAAGAAGCAACACCATACAAGTCACTCCTGAAAAAGAGAAAAAAATAAAAATAAAACAACGATAATTCACTCTTAAAGAAAAGGAATAACAAAACAGCAAAAGGAAAAAAAAAAAAAAAATCCTGAAAATAAAATATAGAAGCAACACAACACAATAGTCACCCCTGAAAAAAAAAAACGGAAAGAAAAAAAGGAAAACACAATAGCGAAGAACTCAGAAAGAAAACGGGAATAAGAGAAAACCCGTGACTCCATTAGCTCTCCTTCACCTGTTTCTTTCCTGGCCATTCAGTGAGTCTCCTCTCGGCGCCCTTCTTTTGGCCGCTTTCCCGCTCCCGCCCTCCGCTCCTCCCGCCCGATAATCACCCGCAATCACGGCCTTCCTTCCCTCTGTCCACCGGCGGGCCTCGGGGAAACATATTGCCAGAGAGAGAGAGAGAGAGAGAGAGAGAGAGAGAGAGAGAGAGAGAGAGAGAGAGAGAGAGAGAGAGAGAGGATACCTGTATGAAATTTTGATATTAGAGAGAGTAATAAGTCACAAAAATGCAGGACAGAGAGAGAGAGAGAGAGAGAGAGAGAGAGAGAGAGAGAGAGAGAGAGAGAGAGAGAGAGAGAGAGATTTGTATTCAGAAAACGAGCCAAGACTAATTCCTCACGAAGCCTCAACATCCTTAGTCTTTAGAGGTAGCTTGAGGAGGAGGAAGGAGGAGGAAGAGGAGGAGGAGGAGGAGGAGGAGGAGGAGGAGGAGGAGGAGTAAATAACATTGTATAACCCCTATGCAGTAAAAGAAGTGGAATAGATAAGTAGACGTTTCCTCTCTATGACATAATCCTGAAAATCCCTCTTTTTTTTTCTTCTTTCCTTTCCCTCTCCCTTGCCTTCCCTTCTCTTTCCTTTCTCTTCCCTTCCCATCCCTTCAGCACACTTTCTCTTTTCTCATCCTCACCCTTAAAAAGTCTTCCTCTTCTTCCTCTTTTGTTTTCTGTGATAATATGATTCTCTCTCTCTCTCTCTCTCTCTCTCTCTCTCTCTCTCTCTCTCTCTCTCTCTCTCTCTCTCTCTCTCTCTCTCTCTCTCTCTCTCCAGTGAAAAAGGTCCTTCTCATACCTACTCCTGGGAGACCTCACCTCCTCTTCCTCCTCCTCCTTCTGCTCCTTTACTTCTTTATCTCTCCTATCCCAAATCTCTCTCTCTCTCTCTCTCTCTCTCTCTCTCTCTCTCTCTCTCTCTCTCTCTCTCTCTCTCTCTCTCTCTCTCTCTCTCATACACACACACACACACACCTACACACACCATGATGAAATATAGGTGTCTCTCTCTCTCTCTCTCTCTCTCTCTCTCTCTCTCTCTCTCTCTCTCTCTCTCTCTCTCTCTCTCTCTCAAGGCGTGTCGCGCAGGTCTACTGTGAGGAAACTTTAATTTTTGCCAGATATTCAGCAGCTGAGAGACGGTCTGGCTGAGTCCAATTAGCAGGAGAAGGAGGTGGAAGGAGGCGGGCGAGGGTGGAGTGCCAGTGGTGGTGGAGTGGGGTGGGTGTGGGTGAGAGGAGCAGTGCTGGTGGTGGTCATGGTAGGTTGAGGGAAGGGGAGGGGAGACGGATGATGGTGGTGGTAATGGTAGGGGAGAGGGGTGATGGGGGATGAAGGGACGAGCTAGTGACGAGTCTTAAAGGAAAGGAAGATTAATGGAGTAATATTTGGAAAGTTTTGGCGATAGTGACGTGGTGTGACTAAAGGCGGTATACTGAGACACTCCTGCGCCACATCTCTGTTGCATTCAAAAGGGTCTTACCTACGTTTTTAAGAGTGATTTCATGGTTCTAGTGACATTAACAAGATTTTTGTACATAATTAACAGAAAAAAAAACACTATGGAGAATTCGGCTAGTCATCTCCGTGGCCTTGAAAAATAGTCGTGGTGAAGAAAAAAGAACTATACCACTCCCATGCACTTCATCCCACAAACTCTCCTGTACTAAATCACATAATCCTTCATAACCACTCAATTTATCCCACTAAAGTAAACAATAATTTTTTTCTACGATTATATTCCCATCGGACTCCAAATTGCACAAGTTTCAAGCACCAATTAACTTTAAACCGCTGAGGAATCCTGAACTTACATCACGTTAATAATCTGAAACTCGGATGGAAAGAGAAAGTAATGCTGAAGACTCCCATTCGATTCATCCTTCAAAGAAAACGGGCGTCACAAATCCCACAGCTAGTGTTCCATTTTACTCTCTCTCCTACACCCTATGAATCCTGTCTCCTCTCCTTCCTCCTTCCTCCCTCCATCTTCCTTAAGTCTTTCCTCGATTTTATTATCCTACATCTCTCTCTCTCTCTCTCTCTCTCTCTCTCTCTCTCTCTCTCTCTCTCTCTCTCTCTCTCTCTCTCTCTCTCTCTCTCAATAATCCGATTTTCTCTTGTCTGTATTCTTCCCCTTTCTCAATCTCTAATCTTCTCCACCTTCACACTCCAGCTCTCTCTCTCTCTCTCTCTCTCTCTCTCTCTCTCTCTCTCTCTCTCTCTCTCTCTCTCTCTCTCTCTCACCAATCTCGCCTGACCTATTTCCCAAAGACTGTGTTTAAAAGTGGGAAAGTTTACCCATCACATTCCTTCACCACGATGGGATGAAGGGAGGAGAGGGAGGGGAAGGAGAGGGGAGAGATGGAGAGAGGAGGGACGGGAGGGAGGAATGAGTAGAGGAAACAAGAAGGAAGGGAAAAAGGATGGGTATAGAGACTGAGGGAGAGTAGAAGAGGAAGAGGTAAGGAGGAGGAATGAAGAGGGAGAAAGAGAGAGAGAGGATAGAGAAGGGAGGAATTGAGAGGAGAGGATAGGAGGAGGAGAGGAGAGGAGAGGAAAGGAGAGGAGAGGAGAGGAGAGGAGAGAGGAGGGTGAAAGGAGGAAGGAGGACGGTAAGAAGAAAGGATTGGGAAGGAAGAAAGGAAGAAACGAAGGATAAATGAAGATAACAAGAGAGAGAGAGAGAGAGAGAGAGAGAGAGAGAGAGAGAGAGAGAGAGAGAGAGAGAGAGAGAGAGAGAGAGTGGGAGGAAACTCGAGTGGTTTCTCTCATAAAGACATTGGTGAGTGGAGAAGAGAAGGAATGGAGGTAGGAATCTCTCTCTCTCTCTCTCTCTCTCTCTCTCTCTCTCTCTCTCTCTCTCTCTCTCTCTCTCTCTCTCTCATTTCCCAGGTCCAGACGTGACTCAACTCATCTCCATAACTCAAGCGGAATGTAAGGGAGACTATCATTCCACGGCCTAATGGAGGAGGAGGAGGAGGAGGAGGAGGAGGAGGAGGAGGAGGAGGAGGAGGAAAGAGTGCACAGGGGTAAAATGAATGATGGGAAGGCAAGAAGCGGAAGAGATGATGGTGGAGATAAAGATGTGGTTGGAGGAGGAGGAGGAGGAGGAGGAGGAGGAGGAGGAGGAGGAGGAGGAGGAGGAGGAGGAGGAGATAGATAGGGGATGGAAAGGAAGACAGATGAAAAGACAAGGAGAAAGAAATTAAAGGGAATCTGCACACACACACACACACACACACACTCACACACACACACACACACACACACACACACACACACACACAGGAACGTAATTACCCTTCGATAGTAATTTAGAATCATGGTTGCCTCAGTTTATTTAGCTCACTTAACCCCTTTATATTACTATTACTATCACTATTATTAGCTATTTCTATCATTATCATTCACACTAAATTTGACAAAACTGAAAATAAAAAAAAACTTTATTGATACATTTACGATCTGAAATTTGGCACCTATTCCTGCTATTACTCCTGCTACTACTGCTACTACTACTTCTACTCCTCTCTCTCTTTCTCTCTCTCTTACTTTTCCTAATATTTATTGAGGTAACTTTTGAATTAGTACATTCAGCCCCTCCTCCTCCTCCTCCTCCATATTCTCATTTTTCATAACTAGTCCCCTCTACTCTGATTTTCTTCCTATTTTTCTCCTTCTCTTCTTCCCCCTCTTCCTCCTCCTCCTTTAGTCAGTCATCCAGACAGTCAGTCAGTCACCCAGACGCCACTCATCCGCCTACATATTCAGTCATATAGTCATGTATCTACCTGGCCGGTCAGTCATCCAGTCACCCAGTCAGCCAATCAGCCATTCTGTCAGTTAATCAGTCAGCCACGGTCCGTTTCCATCTCATCTCAAGAATTCGGTCTGGAGTGTGGCTGCGGGCCATATACCAATGATCACCGGTAAGAAATGACTTCTGTGCCAAAGCTCCCGGCACTACACACAGCCACCCCATCACACGCCTTCAGAATGTCCTTCACCCACCTCCACTCGCCTCACTGAAAGCCGTCCCGACGTCACCTCCGTCAAATCTTGTTTTGTAACACCACTCAAGCCTCCCTTTCATTTTAATTAAATCTCCCCTTTATCACCAAACGAGCTATTCCTTCATCGTGTTTATCAGGGCCGCTCACCGCTCTCAGAAAAAAAAAATTAAATATGGCGCAACAATATAAAGGCAGAAAATCAAAATCACAGTGAAGAAAGATGGAGAAATGTTTCAGCATTACAGTGAAATCCCTGCACACACCACGCCCCGTGTGTGCACACACCACACCCTCCTCAGCTTCCCCCTCCCTCACCACATCTGTCTTCCTGCATTCCCTCGCACACACCCGCCAAGTGGATGAGAAATCGAATTAAAAATTCCAAAAAACACTTCAAAATTGTGGTGTTAGAAGAAAACACCAGCAAGGGGAGCGTGGAGCACAGCGAGCAGGCGCTCCACGTCTCCTGCACCCGGGCCGC
>NC_087172.1:17712429-17714929 GCF_035594125.1 Scylla paramamosain
AAAGAGATTCAACAACATCCACAAGGCTTCCTGATGGGCTCTGTGGGGGAGGAAGCCTTTAACATAGTGTAGTGGAGAGTTTCAAAGTGGAGAGTTTCAAAGGAGTTCAAGGGAAATAAATTGCTTTCAGTGGAATTCTGAAGATTGAGACAGCCATCCTAAAGGTCCTCCAGGGAAGTTCTATATATCCGGAATCCTTGTACAGTTCTTCGTAAGAGTCAAAAGGTTCCAAAGGATTTCAGTCTTCAATAAAGATTCAATAGGATTCTGAAAGTCTTGAAGTAATAGAGGCTTGATAGGTTTTTTTGAGTTGCGTCTTCTTTTGTGTGTCTAGCTGGAGGTCAGTGAACGTTCTCCTCCAGGCCCCGTGAAGGTGAGGATAGAGACACGCTGCGAGGGAGACGAGCAAACAATTCGTCGCTGTCTGTCTTGGAGGTGGCGGGGTGTGGGAGAGCAGCGTCTAACGAGAGGACGTGACGATCGAACCATGGAAACGAATTTCTCTCTCTCTCTCTCTCTCTCTCTCTCTCTCTCTCTCTCTCTCTCTCTCTCTCTCTCTCTTCTCTCTCTCTCTCTCTCTCTCTTACGTACACACACAAGTGAAAACATGTGTTACCAGAAAGCACGACATGACCAACATACACACACATACACACACACACACATACGGACGCGTGGTACCTCAACACAAAACTACAACAACACGCCCCAAACTCCCATCGGAAAGTGAACAAATTGAGATAAAAGTGGACGTGGCTTGGCCGAGAAACCTATATAGAAAACGGAGCACGCACAAGGGACACTCACCTAAACCACGACAAATACACGCCGAGTCATTAACGAATTAGACAAGAACATTTCACATTCCCCTGAACCCTCATCAACATCGCTCCCGTCTGAGGGGATGCGAGAGGAGGGGAAGGAGGAGGGAAAGCTGTGGTGGTTGTAGTAGTGTTGGGGGAAGGTTGGGGAAGGGAAGTACTTACCCTGAAACTAATCTGTCCGTTGCTATTTAAGTCGAAGGCCTTAAATACATGGTGTGCGTACAAGCTGGAGTCTGCAATGAAACATGGGAGGCGGTTTATTGGTGGCAGCCTCGCTATGTGCATTCCTTCTCTCTGGTGTGTGGGCGGTGCGCTGCGGGCGTGGCGGGGAACAGGGTGGCAAGACGGGACGAAGTAAAGGTGAAGAATGGTGAATAAGTTTAAGATGGAAGAAAGGAAGTAAAGACTGGAGAATAAATACAAGTGATAGACGAAGGAAAGTAAAGAAAGGGGTACAAGAACAGGTACAAGAAGATGAAGGAAGGATGGTAAAGATCTCGGGAATAGATACAACAGTGGGGGAAATGTGGCGAGGTTCACGTATGGAAAGGAAAGTTGAAAGATAAGAATGCATAAGGGAACTATGGTGAAGAATGATGAAAGGATGTCATGGGTACACAATGCATGAATATAGATTAGAGGAAGGAAAGATAGATGGAGGACAAATGGTGGAAGGTGAAGGTGCAGAGAGAAAGAAGGACGAGAAGAGAATGAGAGGAAAACATGAATAGGTGAAGAGAGAAGTAAAAGAAGATACTGGAAGAAAAACATGATTGGGCGAAGAAAGACAGTAAAAAGGCCGAAGAAAGGAACACTGAGAAGGGAAAAATGGGAATGTGGCTTTACTTACGAGTTAAGGAGAAGGAGAAGAGGTAATAATACTCGTAAGGAGAAGGAAAATGAGAAAACTAAAGTCCATTCATCCCATGCTTGCATCTAGGACTTGAGCTGTTTTTGATACCTCCTGATTGGTCAATGGCTCTTGTAACCTCGTCGCTGATTGGCCCGTGGGTCAGTCAGCTTGTCCTCAGCTAAGTACAGACGCTGGGCTCTCCACACTGACATTTTTACTTCTGGTTCCTGTATTTCCCTTATCTATTTCCCTTAGTTTCTTGGTGACTGGATAGAAGAATGATAGTAGATTATGAGTGTTAAAGAAAATATAAAAATAAATAAATAATACAAAACAAAATTTTCAACTTTGACCAAGGGATACAAATAGGCAGAAAAAAAAAAAGTCTCACTTGATCCGTGACTTCAACTCTGATCACTTCAAATAACCCATGTCATTCTAACACATTCTAAATACACCCATCGTTCTTCCGTCCAATAGTCAAGAAAACCAAGTAAATACTGCGCAAAATAAGGGAGATGGAGGGAAGGGTGATTAAAACTCGTAGTGTAGAGGGACCCACCGTACATTAAGTGGGAGACAGGCTGACGGAACCATAAACCAATCACAGACGAGGTTACAAAACTATCCTAGACTTCAATTGCGAGTTAGGAATGAGTGGACTTTGAAATTTACCTCATATATGCAGCTGTGAGGGAAGGAGAGACGGAGAAAGGGAAAAGGAAGAGGGAAGGAGGAGAAATGGTGAAGGCTTGAGTAACAGCATTTTGTGTGTGAAAAGGAGGGGATATCTGGGAGGGAATAAGTGCAGTGGAGACATTAA
>NC_087172.1:17719929-17744929 GCF_035594125.1 Scylla paramamosain
CTGTGTGGGGAGTAATGGACAGAGTGAGAGCAACAAACAGCGGCTGAGAGAGGGGCAAAGGATAGGCAGAATGAGAGTACTGGCTGAGACAAGAGGAAAAACGGAGCAGAGAGAGAGAAAAAAGAAAATGAGGAACAAGAGACGGGATGTAGAGATGGAAGAGGGGAGAAGAGGGAAGAGGAGAGTAAGAACATAAAACAGGAGCTAAGAAGAGGTTAAAAGAAAGAGTACGATGGTAGAGAGAGAGAAAAAAAGAGCAAAAGACGGGATGTAGAGATGGAAGAGAGGAGAAGAGGGAAGAGGGGAGAAAGGGTATGAAACAAGAGGTAAAAAGAGAGAAAAGGAAGGAAAGTAGAGATTGTATAGAAGGTAAAGTAAAGATGGTGGATGAATATACATAATAGAAAAAAAGAGACGACGACAAAAAAAACGAAAACAACTGAATAAAGGAGACGGAGGAGGGAGAAAGAAGACACCCCAAAAAAGGTGGAATGGAAACAAAGAAAACCAGAAAAAAGAAAAGGACAAGAGTGGAGGAGAGAAGGAGAAGAGAGAAAGAGAGAGAGAAGGAAAATACTAAAAAGCAACAGACGAAACGGAAATAATGGAGAGAAAACAACAAAAAGAAGAGAGTGGGTGGAGGCGGAACAAACGGAACGGAGGAGGAGGAGGAGAGGAGGAGGAGGAGAGTAAAGGGGAGAGATATAAAGTGATGACGAGGAAGCAGCAACACTCCGCCACTACAGCTCCCCGCTCACTCCGAACAGAAGGGCGGCAGCCACTCCGAGAACCTAATTTACTCCCAGGACTTAATCTGCCTCCCAGGGAACTGCAAACAAGCGACCCGTCAAGGCTACTGAAGAAGGGGAAGAAAGGGGAGGGAAAAGTGAAGAAGGATGATGTGTGTGTGTGTGTGGCGAGGCAGGAGGAGCAACCTTAGCAACGGGAGGAAGAGGAGGAGGAGGAGAGAAGGTGAACCATGAAAATGAGGGCTGAATGATGTGTTTCAGTGAAGTGAGGCAGATGGTGATGATGGAAAAGAAGTGGATGGATGGATGGACGGGAAACTAAACTGAAGTGTATGGGTTTTAAACCGTCAACTGAATTAGCGACGTTTTAGTTGAAGAATCTGAAGTCTTTCCATAACAGACATGAGGTGATGGAGAAGAGGTGCACGGTGGGGGAGATGGAGTGAGGATAGGAGTATGTTGGGGAGTAATCTCTCTACCCATTCCTCTTCCCCAACATGATTCCCTGCTACAGTTAACATTCTGACGCCTGGAGGTAAAAGACGTGGGGTGATGGAGAGGTCGTGGGGGAGGATGGAATGGGGATGAGGAGTGTGGTGGGGAGTAATCTCTCTTCCCCTTCCTCCTTCGTGCTTATCTCTTCCCCAAGGCGCCACAAAAACTCTTATCACAAATTAGTACTTCCAGGAATATTTCTTTACCCTCCTCATATCGCGCCGCTTTGGACGGAAAATCTTAAGCGGTTCTTCACTCACAAAAAAGATTCACGTAAAGATATTTTAATGTGCGAGAATATACCATAACGTTATCTTTTTATGAGAACGATGAGGACGGTAAATTTTGCCTGAAAATATGAGATAATTTCTTTTTTTCACTATTTCTTAAAGTAAACGTGATTATTTTTTCTTTTGTCTGTCTGTCTGTGTCTGAAAACGAAGAAAGAAAAGGTAGATTAATTATGTCCACCTGTCTGTTTGAAAAGATTAATTTTATCTGAACTTGTCTTATAAGAAAATAGAATAAAAGATTAATTTGGTTTTGTCAGCCTTTCTGTATCCGTCTACTTAACTTGTCTCTTTGTGTCCATCTATCTAATGTGTTCCTTTATATCCATTTATTTAATTTGTCGGTGTCTTTATCTCTATACATCTAATTTCCTTCTCTTTATATCTATCTATTCAATTTGTCCATGTATTTAACCTGTCTATCCTCTTTATATCCATCAGTTTAATGTCTCTTCATATCTATCTATTTAACTGTCTATACATCTATCTACTTCACTTGCCTTTATTTTTATCCCCTTACTCTCTTTCCCTCTCTCTAATCCACCTATCTGTCTGCCTCCGAGACCCAACAACTCCGCCTTACTTGTGTTATTGCGGTACTGCGTCACTCATCTGGCAGCAGGCGGCTCATCTCTCCCTATTGTGACGTCCCCGCTGCGTCATCAACCTTCGTGACGTCACCAGCCCAGATTTCTGCTATTATCCAATCACCACTCTCGATCCTTCTCTTCCTCCTCCTCCTCCTCCTCCAGCTCTTCGTAGGTGACATAACAGTCTTGGTACCTTACGCTCCCTGTTTCCAAGGGTCTCTCTCTCTCTCTCTCTCTCTCTCTCTCTCTCTCTCTCTCTCTCTCTCTCTCTCTCTCTC
Organism: Scylla paramamosain; assembly: GCF_035594125.1. NCBI lineage: Eukaryota > Metazoa > Arthropoda > Malacostraca > Decapoda > Portunidae > Scylla > Scylla paramamosain. Next base: position 17,722,332 of record NC_087172.1, read on the forward strand.
TCTCTTTCTCTCATACCTATTTATAGTTCCTTCTTAATGAATTAATTGCAGTCTCCGCGGACCACCCTGAACCCGGCCTGTATTAATGACTCTCTCTCTCTCTCTCTCTCTCTCTCTCTCTCTCTCTCTCTCTCTCTCTCTCTCTCTCTCTCTCTCTCAATGAAATGAAGAAGAGAATCTTTCATTTTCTCCCGAAATGTGTCAAGAAAATACAAACCGTGAGAGAGCGAGAGAGAGAGAGAGAGAGAGAGAGAGAGAGAGAGAGAGAGAGAGAGAGAGAGAGAGAGAGAGAGAGAGAGAGAGAGAGAGAGAGAGAGAGAGAGAGAGAGAGAGAGAAATCTTGACACAAAAACTTATCGTTCCCTTTTCATCAACTCCATATTAACAAGGTGAAAAATGACAAATAAAAATGTTACCCCTACTCTTTATTATTTTTCCTTCCCCTTTCCTCCTCCCTCCCTCCTCCTCCTCCTCCTCCTCCTCCTCCTCGACAAGTCTCTAACTGAAGGGCATAAATCTTTAGTTTCCAAGTTGCCACCTTAACCTAGTTCCTGAAGGAGGGGTTGAAGGAGTAAAGGAAGAGAGAGAGAGAGAGAGAGAGAGAGAGAGAGAGAGAGAGAGAGAGAGAGAGAGAGAGAGAGAGAGAGAGAGAGAGAGAGAGAGAGAGAGAGAGCAATGGATAGTTTGTTTTTAAGGGATGAAAATTTTAGTGAATATGAAGATGGTGGGGTGATGGGATGATGGGGTAGCGAAGGAGGAAAGGCGAGGAGGAGAGGTGAGGAGGGGGAGAGGTAAGGGAAGAAGGGTGAAAGAGGAAGGCAAATTAGAAGAGTTGAAAGGGCAGGAGAGAGCGAGAGAAAGAAAAGGGTTGGTAATGTAAAGGGAGAGATGAAAGGAAGAGAGAGAGAGAGAGAGAGAGAGAGAGAGAGAGAGAGAGAGAGAGAGAGAGAGAGAGAGAGAGAGAGAGAGAGAGAGAGAGAGAGAGAGAGAGAGAGAGAGAGAGAGATTCAAAGGTCCAACTAGCTCCTTTTTTTTTTACCGCCAACTTTTCAAAATATCCTGCATAAAACATATTAATTTCTGTTACTAAACTTTTACCCTCAAGGACACCCCATGTTTAGTTCCTTTATTTCTTCCTCCCTCTTTCTTTTGATCTAGACCTTTTCCTTTAGTTTTCTCCCTTTCTCTTTTTCCCTCGCCCACTTCCATTCTATAAACGAAAGAAACAGTTTGGGGTAATTCTCGATCTCTTAATATTTCGCTCAGTGCCCCAAGTTTTCTTTCCTCCTTCCATCCCCCCGCCGCAATTCTTCGTTCATTCTCCTAACTTATAACTCAAGTCCAAGAAATTAAAACTCGTCCACTTTCCTTCTTAAACTGAAATACTTATCAAAATTTCCTCCATCTTACTTTTTTTAAAATTTTCCTTAATAAAAATGTTTTCATGTAAAAATTTACATTCCGGCAGCACGGAAGAAATTATTATGCCATTAAATCTACTTTCTGAAAGAGAGAGAGAGAGAGAGAGAGAGAGAGAGAGAGAGAGAGAGAGAGAGAGAGAGAGAGAGAGAGAGAGAGAGAAAGGAAAACGAGAATACAAAATTAATGAAATTCTTCGAGAGAAAAATCATGTTTCTTTTTCACATATAAACAATGACACTGGAAATTTTATCGAAGAATTAAATGCTCGATAAGTACTTTTTTCCCTCCACGAAGAAGAAAAAATCGTCCATCTTTTCTCTCTCGCATGAAAACATCGGTACTCGAAACGGTTATCAAAGAAACAATTGCTGTGTTTCCACACGCATTATTTTCCGTTATTTATCAAGTTTCCCTCATCGCAGCAGCCCACAAAAGCGGAGGGTCTGTCAGGGAATCAAATGTTCTATAAACGTAAACATTTTTCCATTATTAGGTAACTTTTTTCACATCAAAACTGCCGAGGAAACTTTTCAGGCAGACAGAGGCAAGGGAGGCTCACTCAGGATTAATAACATTTCGAGGAGATTAAAAAACGAAGCTGCAACACAAGAATGGATAACTATTCGTAAATTTCAACAGTGCAAGATGCAAGATTAATTTTCATTTCTATTCATTATTGATTTAACAGTACGTCACCTTGGTCATTACCTTGTCATCCTAAAAATAAATAAATAAATAAATAAACAAATAAATAAATAAATAAATAAATAATAAACAAATAAACAGGTTAATGTATGGATGAGAGTGCAAGAATATTTTTTCTCTCCTGTTCTTTGATGAGCGGTTCAAAGTTAGATTGGCAGATGGATGGAATGGACCCAGTAATCAAGCTGTTAGTGGTGAGTCATTAGTGAGCTTTAAAGGATTACGCAGATTTATGGATGGGGATGATAGGTGGAAAGAGGTAGGTGTGTTTCATACAGGGATTGCCACGTATAGGTCTGATGTCTCCTTGCAGCTTCCCTTCTATTCTTATGTTCTCATATCGCATCACCGACAGTCACAACAAGGCCACGCAAGGATGGCATAGGAGGGCCCAGATCACCTCGCATCCACCAGTTCATAACAAAGATTTATGTCAAGGCTGTCCCACACCGGCTTGTGCTAATGGCGGGATGGAAGCGCCGGCCATCAGTCAGGAGTCCGCCAGGAGCCCGCCAGTGTCACTCCACCCATTGCCTCCACCCCAGCGCCGCCCCTCAGCTCAGCCCATTAGAGGAGGGTTTGATGGCCCCTCCTAAGGGTTGCCTTGTCAGTAGGGGGTTCCAAGGGCGCTAATATGCTAGATAAGGAGACCCTGTGCGGCTAAAACTGTTATTCCTGATGCTACTACTGCTGGTGCTGCTGCTACGACTACAGCTACTAGTACTAATGCTTCTACTATCACTACTACTATTACTACTACTACTACTACTACCACTACTATTGCTTCTGCAGCTGCTGCTATTGCTGCTGCTGCTGCTGCTGTTCCTGCTGATGCTGAAACTGCTGATCCTCCTCCTTCTCCTCCTGCTGCTGCTACTACTACTACTACTACTACTACAGTAAAATCCCTCTCATCCAGCATTCGAGTATCCGGCAGCTTCAAATATCCGGCACATTTTTCCCCGAGCCTTAAAATCAATAAAAAATCAATGTGTACTCATAAAATCGATTAAAATTCCCGCGCGAGGCATACTTTGTCCCCTCGCCACCAGAGCGCACTGCTTCGCGCCACCCGCGGCCCACTGCACTGTGTTTACTCAGTGACTCAGTCCCGCGTGTGCACTGTTTATCGCCTGACGCCTTCATCATGCCTAAAGTTGTAGAAAAGAGGAAGCGTGTTGTGCTTACACTTAAGCAGCTGATCAGATCAGCTGCTGATTAAGATCAGCTGATCTTTGTTATGGTAAGATGCGTGAGTGTAGGGTGGTGATTGTGGACATAATTTCACTTCTATTCAAGTATCCGGCAATATTCAAGTATCCGGCATGTTGGCGGTCCCGTTGATGCCGGATAAGAGGATTTTACTGTACTACTACTACTACTACTACTACTACTACTACTACTACTACTAATGCTACTACTACTGTTACTACTAAAATGAAAGAGATGATGATTATGACGGTTATGAGGATGAAGATAAGGAAGAAAATGATAATACAAATAATAACAACAATAATAATAATAATAATAATAATAATAATAATAATAATAATAATAATAATAATAATAAACAATGATAATAATGGTACCCTATGACTTCTACCAAATAAAAAATAGTAGGTCAGATTGAGAGGAAGAGGAGGAGGAGGACGGAGGGAAGAGAGCTGGTGTGGGTAGGGGTGGAGGAAGGAGGAGAGGAGGGAGAGGAAGGGAGAAAAGAAGAGAGGGAGAGGGAAGCAGAGTTTGAAGGTGAAAGGGCGGAGGAAGATCAGCTGGAGGTAAGATGAGAGAGAGAGAGAGAGAGAGAGAGAGAGAGAGAGAGAGAGAGAGAGAGAGAGAGAGAGAGAGAGAGAGAGAGAGAGAGAGAGAGAGAGAGAGAGAGAGAGAGAGAGAGAGAGAGAGAGAGAGAGAGAGAGAGAGAGAGAGAGAGAGAAAGCAAGAGGAAGGAAGGGAGGGAAGGAGGGAGAGAAAGAGGGAGAGAAAGAGAGAGGGAGGGAGAGAAAGAGAGCGAGTGAGAGAGAGAGGGAGGGAGAGGGACTGGGTAGAAAGGTTAGAGGTGAACACTGACTCTCCTCTCACCAGTCTCTCTCTCTCTCTCTCTCTCTCTCTCTCTCTCTCTCTCTCTCTCTCTCTCTCTCTCTCTCTCTCTCTCTCTCTCTACTGTTTCCTTCCTTTTTCGTTGAACGTAACCACCTGTTGCCTTATTCCTCTTTATTCTGCTCTCTCTCTCTCTCTCTCTCTCTCTCTCTCTCTCTCTCTCTCTCTTACCTAATATATTTATCACTTCTCAACCACCTCTTTAATTGATGAGAGAGAGAGAGAGAGAGAGAGAGAGAGAGAGAGAGAGAGAGAGAGAGAGAGAGAGAGAGAGAGAGAGAGAGAGAGAGAGAGATGGCGTGGGAGGACCGGAGAGAGAGGGTGGAAGACTGAATGAAGAGGTGGAGAGGCAGGGAGAGGAAGAGAGAGGAGAGAGGAGAGAGGAGGCGGGATTAGCTTCAGAGGGGAAGGGAAAGGTGGGATTACTAACCTATGATGGGAAGGGAAGAGGGAGAGATTGGAGCTCAGACGCTTACAGGGGATTGCCAATAGTGGGGAGGAGGAGGAAGAGGAGGAGGAGGAGGAGGAGGAGGAGAATGAGGAGGACGAGGAGGAGGAGGAGGGAAGGAGGAAAACAAAGAAACAAAATAAATAATAATGATGACGAAACGACAGGACTGAGATGAAGACCAGGAGGAGGAAGAAGAGAAGGAGGACGAAGAGGAGGAGGAGGAGGAGGAGGAGGAGGAGGAGGAGGAGGAGGAGGAGGAGGATTCAGGACTAAAGGCGAAGGATGTTCCAGGCGACTAAGTAAAGAGAGAGAAGGATTTCGAAGGATCTCCAGCCTCCGCCCGTGACCTATTCTTTATTTGACCTACATTGAGAGAGAGAGAGAGAGAGAGAGAGAGAGAGAGAGAGAGAGAGAGAGAGAGAGAGAGAGAGAGAGAGAGAGAGAGAGAGAGAGAGAGAGAGAGAGAGAGAGGACGTAGAGAGAAGGCTGCAGCGGGAAGAGAGCGCCAAGCAACATCTGGTGTGCAAAATAGGTAAGTGGGACAAAGCCAGGCCAGGTAAACAGAAGGTGTGGGTGAGCAAACAAATCCAGGACACGAACAAACAAAAAGCAGCGGCGCAAAACATACAAACAGCTGCACATAAACACAAAGAAAACGAAGCACAAAGAAAACGAAAGTAAAAAACGGTGGAAAGGTTTCAAACACAGGCACACACACAGAAGCCTCGCAGGATGAAGGATTCTTTAACCAAACAGATGTAACAGCCTCTTCAAAAATGGTACAGAACATATGAAAAAAAGACCTTAGAAAAATGACAAAAAAAAAAAAAAGAGGATAAAGACGAAACTACGAATCCCTTCTCTATAAAAAGGCAACATCATCTTTTTACAGAACAAAATACTACAATTTTCTTCACGTCAACACAATCTCACCATTAACTTCAATTACTGTGAAGACAAAGCCACCCCTGAATTACCTAACATTTCTCCTAGTCACCTACGGCTTTTTAGACACTTATTTAATCTCTTTCTTAACCCTGTCACTGCTGTAGGCAACATGGCACTGTACACGCTGTTTACACCGCCTACATGAAAGACAAAGGAATGAAAGGGTTACATTGTCTGGCGAGTATGATGTTTAGAAATGACTGTATAATGAATAGAAATGCTTCAGTGTGGCGTGTGATTAAAGAAACTATACCTCAGTAGCAGAGAAAGGGTTGAATGCAAAGACAGCACCACTGACAAAGAGACAAAGGGCGGAGTTGGAAGTTGTTGAAGTGGAGATGCTGCGATTATCTTCAAGAGTGACAAGGCTGGACAAGGTGAGGAACAAACATACCAAAGGCACAACAAATATGATGTAGCTCCCAAAACTATCCCTAAAAATACGAGGTCCACATTCTGACACAATGGACGATATTATTTGACACGTCTGGTGATTATGGCGGCAACAGTTGGCAGCCCTGCACACTAGGGATGATCGCCGTATATTATGACCTGGGAAATAGATCGGTATATCAGCATCACGTCGAGCCACGCATACCAACCTTACCGACGCGACACATGATCAGGCAGCAGGTTTTATATAGTTTATTATGCCAACCCTCGCACCACACTTTAAAGACAGAAAAGAAGTCCTGGGAGATACTGTACGTCGGCTTATGGGCAAAGCTAGAGAGGCGAGACTGAGGTGGGTTGGTCATGTGAAGAGGAGAGACGAGAAGTATTTGGAGGAAAGATGCTGGAGATGGATCTACCCGGCAGACGAAGAGAGTAAGACTTAGAGAAGGCTTATGGATGCAGTGAAAGAAGACATGCGCGTAATGGGTTTGATTGAGGAAGACGCAGAAGGCGCAGCGTGCTAGATCTGCTGTGGTGACCTGTGGCGGGAGCAGCCGAAAATAGGTCTCTTAAATAGTTTTATAATTAGAAAAATGAAAATAAACCTAATATTTTCTGTGCTGATGCAAATAATTTCTTACACTACTTATTATGTCAACAAAGGAGAAATATAGCATCGGAAGGTTAATAAAGATATAATCATAGATACCAATCAAAATGAATAACTTTTTCTTGTGTTGATGCAAATAATTTCTTACACCGCTTAGAATGTTAACAAAGGACGAGTATAGTGGAAGAAAGGTTAATACAGTCATACGGGTACCACTCAGCTCAATCTCTCTCCTGGCGATGCAGTGTGCCGCACAACAAGTGACGATCGCCGTTACTGTGCGCATGGAACATTTTTAACACCTTATTGGAATCTGGTATTTGCTGCCTCGATTAAGTGCGATTTTGTGGCTTAAATTGTGTCATTCTGCGTGTTTTATCTTTCAGGTAGTTATTTTTATTTTATTTATTTACTGTTTTTTGCAAGTGTAATACGATGAACAGAAAATATACATGCTTTTTTTTTTCTATTTCTGCCTCTCCCCTTCACCCCCCTCTCTCTCTCTCTCTCTCTCTCTCTCTCTCTCTCTCTGGTTTAACATTTGAATTACAATTTTTACTGTTTGCACATGACATTTTTTCCCCGATTTCTTAACTGCGTAGGTAATTTCATATATGTTTTTTTTTCTGTGGTACGTGCAGGAGGTAATGACAGTGGTGTTGGTGGTGGTGGTGGTGGCTGTGGTGTTGATGATGATGATGATGATGGTGGTGGTGGTGGTGGTGGTGGTGGTGGTGGATGCATTGATGTGTGGATAAACGGATGGATGAATGAACTGATATGTGGATGGAACGGTAAGTGAGTGGATGATTGGATAGATGTGTGGATGGGTTGTAGGTAGGTGTGTGAGTAGATGGGTGGATGGGTGGTCAATGGATGGGTAGGTAGATGAGAGGGTTCTGTGGATAAGTAGTTGAATGAATGAGTGAGTGGGTTGGTGGATGGGTCGATGGTAAGTGGCTGAGTGGATGGGTAGATGAATGGATGGACCGATGGGAGTCAATGGTTAGATCACTTAGATGGATGGGTAAGTAAATAGATTGGGTGAGTGGCTGAGTGGCTGAGTGGATAGGTGGATGTGGTTGAATAAGTAGATGGATTGTTTGGTGAACATTGTATTAGTGTGTGTGCGGGTCCACATGCTGCCTTCACGAAGCCTGTGATCCAGACGTCTGAATCTAGAGACATTTTGAGGACTAAGTGGTTTGGGTGGCAAGTGTCTCGAGTACCAAACGTCCTGAGGCCTATTTGCACTCAGGCCGATCTGTCTTGAGGCTCATTTGACCTGAGGCTTATATGACCTGAGTACCATCCGCCCCAGTACCAAGTGACAGTAACGTGTGGTAGTGGAAGTGTTGGTGATGGTGGTGGTGGTGAGCGCGGGGGAGGATGAGGGCGGGGCTGCACCTCTACATAGAACACCACCTCTTTAAGCCCGTGTGTGTGTGTGTGTGTGTGTGTGTGTGTGTGTGTGTGTGTGTGTGTGTGTGTGTGTCAGTGAAGCCAAGCTACCAATGTGTCCCTCGCTGCCGCTACGCCACTAAAAACACATGCTCCCTGAGAAGGTCTGAGGGAAGCTTTGAGTGATCCCTTTCATTGCTTCTGCCGGGACGCTGCAGGGGGGTGCTGGGAGGGTCAGGAGGGGGAAGCTGGAGAGATGGACGAAGGGTAGAGAGACGTGACAGAGATGAAAGGACAGATGGATGGAGAGAAGAGAGATAAGAGATGGAAGTACGGATGCATGGAGAGATGGAAGGAGAGATCACGATAATGTAGAGGGAAGAGAGAGAAAAAAGAGGACATATGGTTGAGAGATGGACGAAAATCAGAGAGACGAGACAGAGACGAAAGGACAGATGGATGGAGAGATGGAAGGACTTATTGATGGAGAGATAGTTAGAGACATGGATGGAAGGACGGATGGATGAAGAAATGAAAGGAACTATAATAGGAGAGAAGGAAGGGCTTATAGAAAGAGAAGGAAGGACGGAATGGATGAAAAGATAGGAAAGATCACGATAAGGTAGAGAAAAAAGGGAGATAAAAGGAACAGAAATGGAGGCAGAGATGGAAGGAGAGATGGAAGGAGGCATCAAGATAGAATGATGAGAAGGAAAATGGAGAAAGGCTAATAAAGGATAAAACAATAATAAGAAAGAGAGAGAGAGAGAGAGAGAGAGAGAGAGAGAGAGAGAGAGAGAGAGAGAGAGAGAGAGAGAGAGAGAGAGAGAGAGAGAGAGAGAGAGAGAGAGAGAGAGAGAGAGAGAGAGAGAGAGAGAGAGAGAGAGAGAGAGAGAGAGAGAGAGAGAGAGAGAGAGAGAGAGAGAGAGAGAGAGAGATGGGTGAATATAAGAGGGGAAAGGGAGAAAAGTGAATGAAGAAATCGAAGAAAGCAAGGGAGGAGAAAAGGGGAGGAAAGAAAGGAAGAGGAGAGGGAGGAGAGAAGAGTGGATGGAGGAGAGGAGGAAAGGGAAGGGAGAGGAAAGGAAGAGGGAAGGGTGATTACTGATGCTGAGTTCACTACAGCGCTGAGTTCTGACCTTGAGTGGAAGTATTGAACCTCTCTCTCTCTCTCTCTCTCTCTCTCTCTCTCTCTCTCTCTCTCTCTCTCTCTCTCTCTCTCTCGTGTCGGCATGTGTAACTACATTATAAGGGTCTCATTTCTTCTTAATCACACACACACACACACACACACACACACACACACACACACACACACACACACACACACACACACACACACACACACACACGAATTTTTTCCTTCGCTTTTTTCTTTCCTTCATCTTTTTCCTAGTTTTTCTTTTCTTCCCCAATTTTAAGCTTCACTCTTTTCTTTTTCTACATTGTCTCTTCCTCCTCCTCCTCCTCCTCCTCCTCCTCCTCCTCCTCCTCCTCCTCCTCTTCCTTCTCCTCCTCTTCCTCCTTCAGAGAACCGATACTATTTTCTTTACTTTAAGGTCGCGAATCCTTTCCTCCACTTCCTCTTCCCCTTCCTCTTTCTCCATTTCACAAGCCTCTTCCTTGTATCCTGACCACTTTTCCTTTTCCTCTTCTTTCTTTCATCTTTCTCCTCATTTTTTCTTAACACAAATTCCTCATCATTTTATCACCCACATCTCGTTATGCTTGTTTGTTTTACCTTGTTTTTATGCCTCATTATTTCTTAATTATGTCTATATTTATCTTTATAATGTGAGTTTGTTTTGTTATTTCAGTGCCCTGTTATCTTTTTATTACGCTCGTATTCTCCTTTTTATCGGTTTGCTCTCTCGTTTCACTGTCTTATTATTTCTTATGACATGTATATTCCTTCACATTTGTCAATAAAATAAAGGATATTCCACTATGAAAAAGAATACATCTCATTAACAAAGAGTGAAATTCTCTTTTAAAAATATTTAGGTATAATATTTCAAGTTCTTTAAAATTAAAATTCAGTATTTTTCCCTTCGTTTAAATAGGACAAACTATCCTGAGTGGCGATTTCTGTTTCCATATACATTAAACTTTTCCTTCATTTCAATACTCTTAACTTCTTTTTTTCTTATTTCATCTCTTTTAAAAACAAACAGGTATAATATCTCAAGGGATTTTTCTAAATTCAAATAATTATTATTCCTCCGATTTTAACTTAGACACATTCAACCTTTTTCTTATACCCCTAACTTTTTTTTTCGCAATCCCCCTCCCTCTCTCTCTCTCTCTCTCTCTCTCTCTCTCTCTCTCTCTCTCTCTCTGGGTTCAAATCAATTAAGAGTTTAATTTTAGTTTTCCTGGATTACTTGCATTCTGACTGACTACTGCTGGTGGTGGTGGTGGTGGTGGTGGTGGTGGAGACTCGAGTATAGTACAGCTATCGGCAGAACAGTAAGGAGATATTTGCATGGAGAGAGACGAAGGTGGAGAGTCAAGGTGATGGTGGTGGAGGGAGGGTGTGGATGAGACTGTGGAGAAAGTGTAAGCTAGTAAATTGTAAAGAAAGGGAGAGGAGAAAAGTAGATAGTGTGGATGGATGGAAGGGAGAGAGGGAGAGAAAGATGGACTGGAGAGATAAAGAATGATAAGGTGGATCAGAGAGAGAGAGAGAGAGAGAGAGAGAGAGAGAGAGAGAGAGAGAGAGAGAGAGAGAGAGAGAGAGAGAGAGAGAGAGAGAGAGAGAGAGAGAGAGAGTGTTTCATCATACACGGCCTCCCTGACCCTGTTGTTAGGACGCTATTAAATCCATCAATCAATTAATCAATCAATTTCTGAGCCTCATGGTCTGATTAGCTTCCATCCCAACCCTTAACTACTTAGTGACCTTGTTAGGGGCTGTGGGCGGCTGTGGGGAAGGGCGGGGGGCGAGTACTGAAGGAGGGACAGGAAAGGGAATATGGGAGGTTAGGGCACAAAAGGAAGCTGCAGGAAGTCTGAAGTCTACACGTGGCAGTCCCTGTGCAATACTGTATGTGCCTATCTGTGTACGTTCACCTATCGTTGCGAGTTATACATGTAATCCTTCTCTTAAACTTCCTTACTAGCTGCCAGTTGCTTGCACTACTACTACTACTACTACTACTACTACTACTACTTTCCTCCTCCTCCTCCTCTTACTACTACTACTAATAATAATAATAATAATACTGTGTCTCTTAATCCTGTTCATAATTTTATACTCTCTCAATTTCTTTATCAACATCTCTAACAAACTAATAACTTTTCGATTCCATACTTTTATTCTACTTGAAGGCTAATTTCTTCTTTTGATAACTTGAAATGAGGAAGAGAGAGAGAGAGAGAGAGAGAGAGAGAGAGAGAGAGAGAGAGAGAGAGAGAGAGAGAGAGAGAGAGAGAGAGAGAGAGAGAGAGAGAGAAAAAATAACGGTGGCCAGGCAAAGGAAAGGATAAACAGGAAGGACACAGGGCTTTGAGCTTAGTAAAGGGTGAAGACAAGGTAGGGAGTGTAGTAAGGTGCAAGGATGAGAGGAATGAAGGGTGTAAGGGAAGGATATAAGGGTGAGGGTATTTTACAAGGTGAGAAAGACGAGGTTTGGAGTGTGGGGAAGGTGTGTGTAAGGGTGAGGGAAGGGTTGGGGTGATGCAGGGAAGAAGGAGGAGCAGGAGAGCTTAATGGGATGGACAGGGAGCTTAACATGCATAAAGGAGGATCAGCAGCGAGATGGAGGGCTGCTGAGGGAAGGACGACACGAACACTGACAAAACAAAACGCAAGAAAAGAAAACGAAAAAAAAAAAAAATATGAGTGACAAAATTATAAGGAAAGGAAAGCAGAAATAAAAATGAAAAAAGAAAAGAGGGAAATGCACCGGCGAAAGAAAACGGAAAATATAGACAAAACAAGAGGAATTAGATTATAAATGCAGCTGCAGAATGATACAAATATTCGGAAAGTTACGTTGCTGAAGTTTTACTGCTAAAAAAAATAAAAAATAAAAATTCTTCCTTAATTACAGAATGTATACAAACACAATAACCACAAACACTGAAATTATAAAGTACAAAATTCTAAGTGACTTTTATTGTCATTTAAAAGTCTCCGTAAAAGTGGAAATTGAAGCATAACAAAAAAAATAAATAAAAAAAAAAAGGACAGAATAATGACCTGTTCTGTTTTAATTCCTTCTTAAACAAACCTAATGCAAAGTTACTGAGGTATTATTATGCACATTCTGTTATCAGCTCCTCTAAAACAAGTAAGTCAATAACTTCACGACTCAAAAATATAATGAAGTTTACAATCTGCTACCACCACCACCACCACCACCACCACCATCTTACATTGCAAGTACAAGAATTTTAGCACCACCACCACCACCACCTCACACTTGAAGCAGCAAAAGAGAGAGAGAGAGAGAGAGAGAGAGAGAGAGAGAGAGAGAGAGAGAGAGAGAGAGAGAGAGAGAGAGAGAGAGAGAGAGAGAGAGAGAGAGAGAGAGAGAGAGAGAGAGAGAGAGAGAGAGGCAATAATGTATAGCACTATCCTGGCCAGCAGCGGGTCACAGCAAGGTAAGATGGCCCAAATTAATCCTACGTGTGTGTGTGTGTGTGTGTGTGTGTGTGTGTGTGTGTGTGTGTGTGTGTGTGTGTGTGTGTGTGTGTGTGTGTGTGTGTGTGAGGCTGCACGTCCAGGTAATGCTGGAGATTTGTCCCGGACGACACCTGGTGGTTCCTGCAGGTGTGGTCAAGGCAGTGAGTCACCCTCCCCCTCTTCCTCCCCCTTCCTCTCTCTCTCTCTCTCTCTCTCTCTCTCTCTCTCTCTCTCTCTCTCTCTCTCTCTCTCTTTCTCGCAGGGCGCACCTTTGACTGCTTGCCTTTGTTTTCTTCTTCTGCCGTGCCTGTGTCTGCCTACGTGTGTGTTTCTCTGTTTGTCTGTCTCTCTCTGTTTCTGTCTCTATGTACTTGTCTGTATCTCTACTTGTATGTTTCCCTGTCTGTTTGTCTGTCTCTCTCTCTATTTCCATCTATCTGTCTCTCTCTATATATGTGTCTGCCTGTGTTTCTCTATGTGAATGTTTCTCTGTTTGTTAGTTTGTCTGTCTCTCTGTTTCTGTGTACCTATCTATCTATCTATCTATCTATCTCTATATGTATCAACAATTATGTTTCTACTGTCTCTACGTGTGTGTTTCTCTGTCTGTCTGTATCTGCCTCTCTCTGCCTTTCTCTATTTACCTATTTATTTGTGTCTATTTGTCTGTTTTTCTCCTTATCTGCCTATCTATCTATCTATCTATCTAGGTAGGTCAGGGAAATACATTAAACAGATGACATAAACATGAATAAAAGTATAGATTTTCACAGCTATACAATACGAAGACAAAACTCTACCCTATCTCTCTCTCGTAAAATAAACCAACAATATCTTCACAGGTTTTCGCAGCTTTTAAAACGTGACACACACTGACCTAAAACACATAAACAGGAACAAGAATTCCCATCAGCGGGGCGGCGGGAGCTTGGAGGCGGCGGCGATGCAGTGAGGCTAAAAGTAAAGCACAAACTGGCCGGAAATTAATGGTGGGCGCCTAACTATTTTAATTACACGAGCAAACGAGGAAAGAAATGATGGATGGCTCGTTATTACCAAGACGGCCTGGGAACGGGGGGTGGGGGAGAAGTAGATACGTAATTCGAGATGGAAAGCATGATCGTGTTTTGTTTTGTTGCGTGGATGTCTCACGAATTAGTATTATCATTCATTATTCATGTCCCAGTTCTTTTTTCATTATCCTTGTTATTCTTATATTTCTCACTACTACTGCCACTACTACTACTACTACTACTACTACTACTACTACTACTACGATCACCTAGCTCCCATTTTCTCTTGGTAATTTGTAAGATCCTGTGTGCGTGTGTGTGTGTGTGTGTGTGTGTGTGTGTGTGTGTGTGTGTGTGTGTGTGTGTGTGTGTGTGTGTGTGTAGAGCAGTGAGAAATTCCGTGTGTTTATGTTTGTGTTGCTAATGCACGTCTTTGTTACCTTTCCATCACACAGACGAGAAAGAATACAAGCTTACTTATAACTCACTCTCTCTCTCTCTCTCTCTCTCTCTCTCTCTCTCTCTCTCTCTCTCTCTCTCTCTCTCTCTCTCTCTCTCTCTCTCTCTCTCATCTAATGTCCTTACCCTGATGGAGAAATATTTTGTCTAGAAGAAATATGACGCCTTTTTTTCTTTATACATTTGCTCACATTAAGAACACAATGGCCTTTTCTTTGGTGCGTTACTTGTCTCATTTCTCCTCCTTGCTCTTTGTTTTCTCCTCCTCCTTTTCAGTTCCCTTTGTCCTCAGATTCACGTCCCCTTCTCCTCCTCCTCCTCCTTTTCCTTGCTTTTCCTGGTCATTTTCTTTATTATTTTGTTTTCTAGTTCACCACAAAATTTGTAGCCGCGATTATTTTATGAAGATTTGTGTGTTCGTGTTTTTTTTTTTTTTTTGACTGCCAGCTTGCCTCTCTCTCTCTCTCTCTCTCTCTCTCTCTCTCTCTCTCTCTCTCTCTCTCTCTCTCTCTCTCTCTCTCTCTCTCTCATCCATATTCATTCACCTACTTTCCTTATCCTAAATCCCTTGCTTGACTTCATTCCCCTTTCCCTGATCCTTCTCTTCTCGTTCTCCCTCTCTTTCTCTCCCACATCCTCAAAACATTCCTTTTCTCCAGCGGTATTTTCATCATTGGCCTCCTTCACTCCTTCACTGGCAAACCCTCCCTTGTTCCTTTCTTTGCTGCACACTTCCTGGTTAATGCTCTCTCTCTCTCTCTCTCTCTCTCTCTCTCTCTCTCTCTCTCTCTCTCTCTCTCTTTAACCACTCTCTTCCCTTTTCCTTCTTTTTCTGTCCCTTTAAATGTCCCTTTCACGTCTTTATTCACGCTAATTTTCATCCGAGCCTTGCTTCTACTGTGTTCTTTTCTTTTTTACATATTTCCTACTTCTATTTCGATGTTTAGTCTTTTTTTTATATATATTTATCTTTTCAAATGTCCTTTCCTCTCTTGGCTTTTTTCGACCTCCCGTCTACTCTTCTGAATATTTTGGTTTCTTCTTTCTTGCTTTTTTTTTTTGTGCTTTTTTACATTCTTCTTTTCTCTGTCTCTTGTTTCAGTGATCTCTAAACTACTTCTCTCTCAGTTCAATGTCCCTTTCTCTACTCCTTCCTTTACACTTCTCTTCCAAGCCTTGCATCTGTCCATTCTCCTGTCCTTCTCTCTT
Source organism: Scylla paramamosain (assembly GCF_035594125.1). NCBI lineage: Eukaryota > Metazoa > Arthropoda > Malacostraca > Decapoda > Portunidae > Scylla > Scylla paramamosain. Next base: position 17,737,673 of record NC_087172.1, read on the forward strand.
CCTTTATCTTTTTTTTCTGTCTCTCTCCCCTCAATGTCCTTTTCTCTTCTTCCTTCACAGTCCTTCTTTTCTTACTTTTATCTTCCTCTCTTCCATGTTTTTTTTTTCCTTTCCTACATCCTCCCTTTCTCTGTCTCAATCTTCTCCCCTTAACCCGTCCCTTCCTTTTCTCTTGTCCTTTCTTAAAATTCCTACTCCTCTTACTCCTCTTCCAAGCATTGCCTCTGAACACCACCCTGTCTCAGTGCTCTCTCTTAAACCCCTCCCTCCCCATTCTCTTGTTCTTCCTTCACACTCTTCCTCCTCCAAGCCTCACCACTGTACCCCCGCCTCTCTACCTCCGCCCAGCCGCCGCCCAGCCAGCCCAGCCTCCTCCGCGCCCTCTCTGCACCACTGCCGCCTCCTGCTCCTCCCACCGCCACCTTTAACACAAATTCCGCATTGCGTCTGGAGAAGAGAACCAGAAGAACCATAACCAAGAAACCTTGTCCCGTAGACTTCCCGAACCTCGAACCCGCAAAAGGTAAACAAAGGGAGGGAGAGGAAGGGAGAGGTTAAGGAGGGAGGGTGAAGGAGAGAATGGAGAGAGATGGTTTGGGAAAGGGAAGTGGGATAATAAATCAAAGAAGTCTGCCTCGCTCCACTGGATTGTAGCTCAAGGATGGATGAGGCTCAACCGTGCACCACCACCACCACCATCGCCACCACCACCACCGCCACCACTGCCACCACCACCACCAGTCTTCAAAACCCGCATCGCCAGCATCATTGTATAGTGTGGTGGGATTCTACAGTCTAGCATGGGATCTAAAGTTTTTTTTCTGTTTGTAATTCTTTGTATTCAGTAAATGTAGCATTATTAATACCACTCACTCAACAGTATCATTATAACTATTGCCATTATCACCAACACCTCTGCCCTTCACCACTATCATCAGTGTCACCAGTAACACCACCACTGTAGAATTCATTACCATCACTCCCATTGACCAGCATCACCATCAGTACTGCCATTCACCATCACCACCACCCCTGCCATTCACTATCACCACCATCACTAGTGTCACCACCATCACTGCCACTCACCAGTATCACCACCACCACTGCCATTCACTATCATCACCATCTCCTTCACCACAACACGAATCAGTTTCAAGACCCTACGAAAATCAACCTAACAAATCATACAGCCATACCACGGCAATATTCACACCACCACCACCACCACCACCACCACCACCACCACCACCATAACCACAACATTACTGTACCTCTCCAAAACACCCCCATAACCACCGATCCACCCACTCTCCCCCTCACCTCCCCATTCCCCACACACAACTCCCCACAGTCCTCCTACACACGCCTCCTGCAGTCCAGGATAATTCGTTCTGAGGATTCCTTCTGCGCCTGCGTCACCCACGTTATGGAGCCTTAAACGTCAATTACAAAGGGCCCCACGGCATCCTGGGGGCGGGGGCGTGGTGGGCGGAGGGGCGAAAGGGACAGAGGACTCGTTAGCTCAGGGGAAAAAAAGGGAAACCTAGATTTTTCCCCTCCGTTCTTTGTTTTCTGTCTGTTGCGTCAGGAAAATGAGAGAGAGAGAGAGAGAGAGAGAGAGAGAGAGAGAGAGAGAGAGAGAGAGAGAGAGAGAGAGAGAGAGAGAGAGAGAGGACGGCGTGAGTGATGGCTGTTGCAGGGAAACGAAAGAGGAAAAAGGCAAGGAAAATTTGTAGGACCAGGGGGAAAGATGCCAAGGAAATAACTACACGAAAAACACAAAGAAAACGTTAAGAAAAATAAGACTAAATGGGGGAAAAGGTTGAAAACTATGAAAAATTCAAGAATAATAAGACCAGAAGAAGAGAAAAGGAGAAAAACTGAGGAAAATAAGAAGAGGAAAAATTAGGAAAATAAGGAAGTCAAGGAAAAATAGAAAAAAGAGGAGGAAAAGAAAGTGACGAAAATTTGGGGAAAAGGAACAAAATTAAGAAAAACAAGGAAAAGTCAAGGAATGTAAGGAAAAAAATAAAGGAAACGAGGAAGAACTGAGGAAATGAGGGAAAGGAAAGAAAACTAACGAAAATTACGAGAAATAAGAACAAGGAAAAGTAAACAAAGGAAAACTAAGGAAAATGCGAGATGAAAGTGAACCAAGGGAAAAGGAGATGAGGGAAAAAAATAACAGAGGAAATTATTGTGCGTATTGAGGCTGAGTGGGGATAACGAAAGGAAAAAAAGAAAATACATGGAAAGGAAACTAATTGTCAAAATAAAAATGAAAATAAAACATCATGAAAGGAAAATAAGACACAGATGAACCAGGTGAGATAGACAGAGGAAAAAAGAAAATGTTTACTGAAAATCTAACCAAAATGTGAAAAGAAAAAGGAAACTAGAAAAGCATGACAGGATAAGACAACAGGGAAAAAAATAGAAAACTTATAAATGAGGAAAACACCATGAAAAGATCACCGAAATATCAAAAAGAAAAAGAAGGCAGGACACTGAGAGGGAAAAATAAGGCAAATGTTGATGAAGTATGAATTAAATAGGTGAAAAAATGGAAAACTTGTAGAATACGAAAAATTAAAGACAGGAAACCAAAAATGTCAAATGAATCGTAAGGAAAATGAGCAAATGAAAGTAAATAAAACGCGAAAAGAACCGTAGAGAGAAAATTAAATGATCTATAGGGAAAGTGAACAAAGAAAAGAGGTATACATGAGAATATCTATAATAACAAACTTACTTCACTTTGAGACATAAACACCTTCATACAAAAAAAGCCTGTGACAGATTGACCATAATAAATACAGTACATATATAAACTAATACGAATATAGAAACAGCACAAAGACAAGGAAGATATAGATGTTATACAAAATAATGATGATGGTGATGATTATAATTATAACGGCGATAACGGTGATGGTGATGAGAGAAGCATTAACCCTTTCACTGCTGCACAATATATTTCAATAATCATCAACAATTTCTAGGCACTTTTCCCACGACAGCTTCTTAAATATACAGCTCTGTAGCTTAAAGAAAGAAAGATATATTAACCTCGTATTTTCCTTTTTTCAGTGTCCACGCAAGCAGTTATTCTTTTCCAGTCATTTGGAGCTTAATAAAACAGTGAAATCCTTACATACACACACACTCACCCTGCTCCAGCCACCCCGGGCAGTACTTTGCATCCCACCCACACATATCCTAAGGCTTCACCCCTGCCGCCCCCCGACCTCCAGCTCTTCACCCCTAAGGGAAACTATGCAAACTGGAGGATAGAGTTTGTGACAATTATAGTTTGCTACAACTCGTGAGCCGGAAAGAGCAGAGTGGGGAGGGGGGCGGGATACGAGAAATGCTGGAAGGGAAGAGAGAGAGAGAGAGAGAGAGAGAGAGAGAGAGAGAGAGAGAGAGAGAGAGAGAGAGAGAGAGAGAGAGAGAGAGAGAGAGAGAGAGAGAGAGAGAGAGAGAGTGTGAAATTGCATTCAGAAAAATATTCATACGTTTGAAGACTACAAGAGAGAAAGTGAGAATATAAATGTGCAACTGAAGAGAGAGAGAAAAAAAAAACATAAAAAAGGGAAAAGTTAAGAAAAAAGGAAGAAAAAAGGAGGAAAGAAAAACGGGGAAAAAGAATAGCAAACTCTAAAATGGAATAACGAAGGAAAAGGAATAAGAATGAACGAGACTTTACAAAGAACGAAAACATTCACAATATTTTCTTATACGAGTAATGGATATCTACTACCACCACCACCACCACCACCACCACCACTACTACTACTACTACTACTGCTACTACTACTACTACTATCATCACCAACAATATAACTACAATTTATAACAACATCAACAAAATTACTGCTGCTACTATTATTACTGCTACTGTTACTCCTACTCCCTATCACTACTACTACTGCTACTACTACCACTACTATTACTATTACTACTACTGCTACTACTAACAATAACAATAATAATAATAATAATAATAATAATAATAATAATAATAATAATAATAATAATAATAATAATAATAATAACAACAACAATGAAAACTCTCAAGAAGACTGACAGTTCGACATGAAATATGGACATACGTCAGTCTTAATTTACAATAGAAACTAAAGTAAAATTATCCTTAAGGGGAAGAGGCACAAGAGCGAACACGGAGGCCTAACTTGCTTCTACGAGGAGGAAGACAACGGTGGGGGCGGTTCGCAGGGGTCGGCGCCCCTTCCTGACCCCCTTTCCCTCACCTCGCCTCGCCCAACTCTCTCGTTTACACGTCAACATAAAAAGGAAGGATTCATAATAATTTTTTTTCCTCATAAGTTTGTGTTATATTTCTTTTTGTCTGTCACCCAAGTCTCTCTCTCTCTCTCTCTCTCTCTCTCTCTCTCTCTCTCTCTCTCTCTCTCTCTCTCTCTCTCTCTCTCTCTCTCTCTCTCTCTCTCTCTCTTCCTGTTGTCTTTACACTCATATCTCCTCCTCCTCCTTTTCTTTTCTTTTTTTCTCGTTATCTTTCTTATATATTTATTTATTTTTCCGTTCATCATAAACTAGTAAGTATGTGACTATTTTCTGAAGATCTGTGTTTTTTCCAACTTTCTGCTTGCTTCCATCTCTCTCTCTCTCTCTCTCTCTCTCTCTCTCTCTCTCTCTCTCTCTCTCTCTCTCTCTCTGTCTGAGCCCGCAATGCTATGTGCACCTGTTATTAATGAACACCTGCTGACAGACACCACACGAATAATTACCCTGAAAATATTGCAATGCCTCTGAATATTAATTGGATAATAGTATGCGCCGGGAACATCAAGGCATTATTGTGATGAGTCCAGCCCGGTGCTAATTCTCCTTTCTTTGATGATAATAATTTTTACGGTTATTAATATTACCGTATTAAAATGGCACATGAAACTGATGATACTACTGCTACTGCTACTGTTGCTACTATGAAAAGCTGGAGGGTGTGTAGCGAGAAAGGAAAGGGGATTGTGTATGTTAGAAGGGAGGGAGAAAGTGTGTGTGTGTGTGTGTGTGTGTGTGTGTGTGTGTGTGTGTGTGTGTGTGTGTGTGTGTGTGTGTGTGTGTGTGTGTGTGTGTGTGTGTGTGTGTGTGTGTGTGTGTGTGTTCAGATATTCAGGGAAATGGAAGAAGAGCGGAAAACGACTACTATTACTACTACTGCTACTACTACTACTACTACTACTACTACTACTACTACATCTACTGTTCCCTAGTTCTCGTGAATCATCGGAGCGTGAGAGTAATCAGGAAACATGAATGAGACAGCGAAAGTAATGCCCCATTCATACACTAATTTATGATACATACGCCAGGAAACTCTGCCAAGTCACCAATCCTTCCGCTTCCCCTTGTCATCCTTCTTTCTAACTTTACTACTCTTTTGTTTCCTCTCCTGTCTCGTTACTTCTGTCAGATTCTTCCCTCTCTTGGGATATTTTCCTAGTCTCTCTCCTTTTTCATCTTTTATTTTGATATATTTCTTCATTTTCTTCTCTTGTTTATTTTTTCATGTGTTTTTCATTTATTTTGATACATTTCTTCATGTTCCCTTATTTCTCTTTTTTTTTTATCTTATCTGCTTATCCTCATTATTCGTTATCTTCTTGCATTACTTCTCCCAGTTTTTCCCTCCCTCTTTTATCTCCTCACTTTCTCGTGTCACCACTCTCATCTCCTCCTCTTCATATTCTTTTTCCTCCTCCTCCTCCAAAACATTTCTTCTTCTTAACTTTCTCTATCTCCTCTTTCTCTTCCTGTAAACTTCTCAATCATTCTCACCTCCTTTTTCTTACTATTTTCCACAACTACTACCACCATCTCCTCCTACTCCTGGCGTGACATCGGCGGGTCACCTTACGAAGCTGGTGATGCCATGAGGTGATTAGCTCGTTCCCAGCGGTCGTTAGGTGAGTCAAGGTAATTAAGGTAAGAGTGATCAGGTGCCCAGGTGTCATTGCCACTTACTGCTAATTAAAAGGTGTTCATGGTACGCAAGGTGAGAGAGCCGCTAACTAATTACGAGAGAGAGAGAGAGAGAGAGAGAGAGAGAGAGAGAGAGAGAGAGAGAGAGAGAGAGAGAGAGAGAGAGAGAGAGAGAGAGAGAGAGAGAGAGAGAGAGAGACGCAATTAATAGAAAAGGACAAACATATAAAAAAAATACACACAGACACATTCATAGACGAAAAAAAAAAACATGCAAATATACAAAGGTAAGTACACACACACACACACACACACACACACACACACACACACACACACGTCCTCTCCTCGCCGCCTCTCATCCATTAACTAATTAGGACAAGTAAAACACTATGCTAACATGTTTTGTAAAGGGGAGGGGGAGGAGCTAATGTACTGCTGACCTGGGAGAGAGAGAGAAGGAGAGGGAGAGAGGGAGAGAGGGAGAGAGGGGAGGGTTAGAGTGTCAGGGTGTAGTGTGAGTGTATGTCAGGGTGTAGTGTGAGTGTACTCGTACAGTGTAGTGTCTCGTGTCAGTTAGGGGAACTTATACAAATAAAGAATAAAAAAGAAAACCATGGGGAGTGTAGGACAAACTGGGGCGCGCACACACACACACACACACACACACACACACACACACACACACACACACACACACACACACACACACACACAGACAGAGCACATCTATTTAACATACATTCTCTCTCTCTCTCTCTCTCTCTCTCTCTCTCTCTCTCTCTCTCTCTCTCTCTCTCTCTCTCTCTCTCTCTCTCTCTCTCTCTCTCTTATAAGTGGATGGGCTAAGCCTCTCCAGTGTTTCTCTTCAAAGGCTCTCGTTTCCTTCCTTCCTTCCTCCCTCTATTCCTTCCCGCATTCATTTCTTTATTTCTTCCATCTTTCCTTCCTTCCTTCCTTCCCTCATTTATTCCTTCCTTCCCTAATTTCTTCCTCCCTCCTTCCTTTCTTCCACCATTCCTTCCTTCCTTCACCTCACCTCGCCACCCTCAGTACCAAGACAAGCAAGGTAACACTAACACTGGGAATCAACAACTTCTCTCTGCACCAGTCCCTCATCACTTGCTTGATCGATGAGTGAGAGAGAGATACTTTAGAAAATATTATAATGTCAGGAGTTTTAACTATATGAAACTGGGAGACTTAAGCAACTGTAAACAATGTGTGGTTGATTAACAGGTTGGTTGATTGGTTGATTAATTAACCCTTTGCCAGCCATTTGTTACATCT